>NW_010404904.1:9203-16337 GCF_000710305.1 Buceros rhinoceros silvestris | reverse complement strand
CGGGCCGGCGCTCAGGTGCGTTTTTTCCCGAGTTTGAGGGTGAAAGGCAGGGAGGGAGGGAGGAAGGAAGGAAGGGCAGGATTTGATTCAGTTGCGTCAGCGTGTGGGGACGGGGGGAGGCAGCCCGGAGGGTGGTGGAAAGAAGTTGGGCCTGAACCTTGAAACACAAACTGCTGCTTGGGGGGAGCCCCCTGAAGCGCCAAATGGCACCAGAGGGACAGTGTGAGTGCGACACACGTGCCAGGGCGGGAAACGCAGATTTTAAGGTGAAGGTGGTGAAGCGTTTTCCTGGTGAAGGGTAACACAGCAGACACACCTGAGGCGTGCTGGCCTTCTCGTCGGGGTGACGGCGGTGGTGCCAGAGAGGTGAGAGGCCGCCCTCAAACCCGAAAGGCAGATCTGGGGGGGTGTAGGTGTCCCTGTGACATGCTTGGTGACGTTTGGCCTCCCTGGGTAACTGCCTGGGGGGTCTGATGGTCCGCCCTGGACCGTGGGAAGGATTTGGCTGAGCAATGCTTTAAACAGCATAAATGGCTTCTGTGTTTTGGGTGTGATTCATCCCTTCAGTCTGGTCACCCTGGTCAGGCGCAGGTCAAAATCGAGGGGGAAGTTAAAAAGTCATTCTCTACCCCTCAGCTCAGGCCAGGCACAGATTTCACCTGTCCTTGTCCACGGCTGTATTTAACTTCTCTGCTTGGTTTCTTCTGGCCTTAAGTGCACTATAGGGGGGTGGGAAATGGGGCTGTTGTTTCTGGTGTGTCTGTAGGTACATACAGAAAATCAGGAATCCACCTTGGGCTGCGGCTGGTGGCGCTGTCTTCAGACTTTTCTTCCTGAGTGAGTTCCGGAATGGTTGTTAAATAATTCAAACCTTGTTCAAATTGATCCATTTTCGTATATGAGACCTGAAGAGATTGTGCGATACGGCAAGAAGCCACAAGCCCTCGGTTAAGCAGAGGGGAGATTCCCGGTGTTGGTGCACAGTGTCGGCTGTCAGTAGTGCTTAAGACCCAGCACGGCCCACTCGGGCAGGCTGGCAAATATTTGGGCTTTTCTTTTTTTTTTCTTATGGTGTACTTTTCCAATTTCACTGAAGAGGCTCCACTATGATAATTGTGTGTTACTAACTTTTGCCCAATCACATCAATATTCTGTGTTTGGCTTTGTGTTTTACGGCACCCTATTCATCGTCATTTCTATCCTGTTTTGTATGACACTTAATTAAATCCACAGAGTGAAATACAGGATCTGTTCGGCACCTTTTGCACAAGAAGTTTGTGAATGCCCTGAGCTGCCTGTCTCGGGAGATGGCCTCCTGGTGCTAGCATGCTTGTGGTGTGCTCCCTTGCAGCTCTGCTAGCCGGGTGTTCCAGGTTTCTCATAACTCGGAGTAATAGGAAAGATGAGAAAAATGTGATTATTCTGTCACCTTCCCAGGTTTGCTGTCACAAATCACCCTAAGAGCCTGTAGCTGCTGCTGAAAAGGGCTATTTCATCTTTTCCTCTCATCCACAGAAATGATTGTGCTCTGCCTTCCTCGTGCTGGTGGTTGTGGGGCCGTGCAGGCAGCAGCAAAGGAAGAAAACCGATGAACTTGGCAGCTGTATCAGCAAGTTGGTCTGACTTGCCGCATACCAGTGATTGCTGGTGGGGACACAGGAACGGGCAGGAGCACACAGACATGAGTGTGGGTTCAGATGGGTTTAAGCTGAGGAAGAAACCACATCTTAGGAAGCAGCATAAGGGAGGAAGCATTCATCTTTTGTGCAGATATGCTGTGTCTTGAAAGAGACTTCTGTGTGCTTTCATCTTCCTAGCCCATGGACTTGTACCCAGCCATCTGTTACCACCCTTCTGCGAGCAGTGCAACACGTCTTTTCTTCCCTTTCACATTTTACTTTTTTTTTCCCCCAAAATTCGCTATTTGCAAGTAAGAAGCATTTTCTCAGTTTTCACGTACAATTTTTAAAGCTTCCTCTTGTGCTGCTTATCCCATATTCTTCAGGACAGGAGAATATTTACTGAGCAGAGAGAAGCGCACTTGCTGAGGAGTCATTTGACCGTGTGTGAAATCCTTTCAGTAACACTAGTGTTTCACCCCAGAGTGTTTTTGTTTTCTTTCTGACTTCTGTTGGTCCTAAAAGGTGGGTAGGCAGCTCTTGCCAGCTGATGAATGGCAGACCCCTGCGTCTTTCTTGGGCTCTCATAAATAAATCTTAATGCAAGTACTTACCTATTAGCTTGGCTGAAGTTTTCTTTTGAATGTTCTAAAAATTTTTTTTACCTGAAGTTTGCTCTGTGTTTCAGGTATTTATGGAGTTCTCTGTCTCGCTGCTGTTGGTGGTTTTTTGTTTACCCCTGTGTTGTTGGAAAGAAACTCAAGGTCACTGTTTTAGGCAGTTACTCTTATTAGAGCTGTGTAGGTCACAATACATTGGTAGATTTTCTTCAGTTCCAGATCCTTCCTCAGGAAGGTTTTATTTTCACTGTTTTCTGAATATTGGCCTGATACTGAATGCAGTAGGTTTTTCTGTTTGTGGTTTTAACAATATCCATCTTGCTGACAAATTGATTTATAGTCCTTCTGCTTTTAGGGCAGAGTCCCATGTAATCTAACAAACCCACAAACTTTCTCTGAATTTTCCTGAAGAAGCCTAAGGATTTTCTAATCCTCTCAAACACGGTACGTGTTTGAGGTACAGGTGCAGAATCCTTACTAAATGCTTCATGTATGGAATGCTGTAAACAGGTAACGTGGCCAGGCCGCAGTACGGTAGGTCAGCGAGCATTCTTGGGTAGAATGTCCCTCTCCCAGCGTGGATCTTTTGTTTGAGTATTCAGGTAGTTTCTGTGATGAAAAGGCTTCAGTGAAAGACCGGGTGGATTTTCACTGTGTTTGTTTTTGGCTTTGTTTTCCTTACACTGCCACTCAGCGGTCAGGAACATTGTGTCATCAGGAGATCCTGGCTTCTGATAGCTGAAAAATTGCTATCCCAAACATGCAGCTCTCTGTTTTGGGAGTGTGTATTTCACGGTGGGTCACACTAGAGCTAAGTCTCAGCATTCAGCGAAAGTCTTGCTACATCACCAGATAAAATCTTGTTTCACCACAAAGTTTTCAAGCAATGTGATTGAATCTTGTGCCAAGCACTGGATGTTCTACCATTGAGAAACAAGATTGCACTTCCATTTAGAGAAATGGGAATCATGTAAGAGAAAAATATTTGCTTTTTTTTTCCCCGCTATGTTCCTATTGATGTTCTATATGCGTCTGGAGATCTTGTCTAACTTAGATGATTCACCTCTCCAAGCCTGAAGTCATTCCAGTAAAAATTAACAAGAAAGGTTTGGGTGGGAGAATTAAACATTTTTCATGTCCAAAAATATAATAGTGTAATTCAGAACGATGGTGCTTTCAAATTTAGAAGTATTCAATTCTCTAAAGATAATTAGAATACATTTAATGCAAGGAATTGCTTTACAGATAATTTCAGTATTTCAGTTGTGATGCTTTCGAAGTTCTTTTAATTTTTTTATTAGATTCATTGCAAGATGGTGAATGGTTTTGGTCAAGTAACCATCTGGAAAATTTTGCTCCTCTTTGTTTTCTAGAAGCATTTCACCTTCCTTGTCCATTTTTTATGTAGTGGACACTTTCACAGGATGCTGCAAAACAAAAGTAGCAGGGAAAAATCACCAGGGCGGCACTGTTCGTCCTTTTTGGGGAGCGAGTCCAGAGATTAGTGGGACCTGTCTGTGACCAGCTGCTGAGTTGAACATACCTGTGTGTTCTCCAGTACTTTTCTGTGGTTATTTTTCAAGCTCTAAGCTTATTGAGACAGCTGCAGTTTGTCATTTGAATGCCTGTTCGTTTGTTATCTACATCTTGTGAAATAATTTTCCAATCTCTGATTCCATAATAGCAGCATCTTCCACCATATTAATTACTAGGTAGATAATTTGAATATCAAACGTGATAAAAATGTTCCTCCAATTGAGGATGCTGTGTAAATTAGAACTTGTAAGTGCAGGAGACTCATCAGACTCCCACAAGAGTGGGACATACAGCATGCATAGTCACCACGGAATAGTGCCAGGACCTCAGTTTTGCCAGTATTTTTCAATTAGGAAAGATTGGAGATGAGAAAGTTTAATTTCTTTATGATAAAAGGTGCAGGAATGTCAAAACCATCCTCTCTAGAGGGGCAGTTTGAATGTCAGATATTTGGGGTGAAATTCGAAGGTCACTTTCTGCCTAGGTCCTGATAGCTAAAAGCATCTTGAGGCAACGAAAGCAGCACAAAATTGAGATAAATTTCTCTCCTTTCTAAAAAGAGTGAAATGTTTGGGAAAGCTTAGTACGAGTGATGGACAACAGCCACTAACTGACCTGGGAGAGAACACATAAAAATTTGATGTTACTAGCCTTATCTTACAGGGTCATCAGTAGAAAGGGGGCTGAAAGGAAGAAGAAAGGATGGTGCGCTGAATCACACTGGCAGAGAAGCAGAGTACAGAGCAGCGGAGGCGGCACTTTGCAGTGGTGTGCGCTGGTCAGAACTGCTTTGGGCTGCTGCCACACAGTGCTGGCTGTTTTACAACAGGAAGGATATTGTCAGTGAGAGGCTGTGATGTTCAGTAGTTAGGATGAAACCCAGTCCCGAGACATCAAATTAATGGAATGTTTGAAAGAAAAAGCTGGTTTGTTGTTTGTTTTTTTTTTTTTTAATTCCCCACTAGACAATATTCTTCAGGGATAAATTGAAGCTTTTTGTTTTGGAAGGAGAGGACAAAGCAGGTGGAAGCAGATGGCTGATGGTGGTTACCAATAGAAATGCAAGAGCCCGAATTAAATAAAAAGCCTGGGCTATGTATTTCTGTGCTGAAATAAATGAACTGAATAAGGCTGCAATTCAGCAAAAGCTTTTCAAAACCAGCCTTATTCAGCAACAGCATCGTTTTTCAAAAATGCCAACCTGCAAGTGAACACCACTTAGTCTGCTAAATTGCTTGAGTGCTCTTGAGAACGTCACAGCGTTACATGGAAGTACTGATTCAGGAAGACATCTCTAGTTAGGAAGAAGTTTAAGCAAGGATTTAGGTCCGTTTCCGAATTAGGACTGTTAATGTTGCTTCCATGACAAATTGATTTGCACAGAGCTAAAGAACATGTTTAAATGTAGAGACAATTAAACGATTTCTTGAATTAGGGCCTGGCTTAGCAAAAGGCAGTATGATTAATTGAAAACATCTAGAAAGTGTTTTGGGGTGAACATGACTGAAAATCAGGAAGGTGGAATAAAAGTAAGCTGAAAAGGATGGTGGTACCAAGAGACTACGTTAATTCAGCCTTTTTTCTTAATCTTCTCTCATGTGTCTTCAACAGCTGTAAAAAAAAAAATCCAATTTTGGACCTACGAGATAGAAAACACACAGGTTCTGAGGACAATAAGCAGTGGACAACAGTCCTGGGAAAATAAATTTCTTGCAGTGGGAATAGCTAATAGAGATGAGTGCGTAACAGAGAGGTGGTGCTTAGTGTTTTACAGTGCTGGTGGTGCTCCCTCCATTTAGAAACTTCCTTGCCTGCTAATCATCCCAGTCAGTACAAGCTAACTTCTCTCAAATTTTACGCTTTCACAGTTCATGAAAATGTGAAGTTAGTCAAGCAAAATAATTCTGTCACCACTGTGTAACAGATCTTTAGGGTTTATTGAACACATTTGAAAATAGTCCAGGCGAACAGCTGCATAGGATTAATCATTTGCAGGGCAAAAGCTCAATTTTCCAGACCTTTGCATATGCTTCACAGTCTCTCTTTCTCAAATGTTCCTATTAAAAAGCTGAAAGAAGCAAATCAGCAATTAATTTTAAGAAATTTGTCTTCTTGACAAAGCAATCAATTAAAAAAAGTCTCTGGCAACAAGGAACAACTAAATTATGACCCTTTTAGTGTGAGGGCTTTCATTACCTTCCAACCCTATCACTGTGCCTTCTGATGGCTCTTCAGCCCTCGTGTGAAATTAGGCCCTCGTATGGCAGTTGACATCTCCTATCCTGCACGACTGGTTCTTTGTGTCATGCTTGGTGCTAACTGGGCCTGAGGTGTTCTGAGGGCAGAAAGGACCCCTGGAGGGGTCTGGAGCATGGTTTCCTGGGGTGGTGTAAGGAGCGTGTGTTGTCACTACCTACCGTATATCAACTGTATGAACCTACCAGATGGCTGCTGTCTGCCTCCTGGGTTACCCGTTGCCTATTTCTAAGTTCCTATACATGCCAAAAATAACGGAAGTTGCAATTTATTTTTATTTCGTCTGGTTTTGTTTTTCTTAAGTAAAGGGAAGCAAATAAAGGATTTATATATGACAGAAGGAAATAATCTGTTTGCAAAAATTCCCCAGTCCAAATTACCCTCTGGCTTTACCATGTCCACTCCAGGACTGGAGGTTTCTGCCGGCTCTTCCCCCAGCTGTAGCTGTGTCAGTCAATAAGAACACTGAAGACTGTGGGGCAAGAGCTGCCGTATGAAGAAGGGTCTCTTTAATGAAACCTTCGCTCTGTGGGAGCGTTTTTGAAGCAAGTTGGAGATTTTTCCTGGAGCATTAACATCAGTTACAGTCTCCACTGCAAATCTGGAAAATTCTGTACTTTTTCTCCTTGTAAGAATGGAACTCCTGATTCTGATTTTCCGTGTGACACTGATTTTGTAGGAATGACTCCAGAACTAAGCAGTATGAGATGAGGCTGAGAGCCCAGGGTGCTCTTGTACTGAAGTTACCTTGGTTTGGCACAATTTATACTTCAGCAGGTTGCTGATCTCTGAAGACGCACAAGAGGTCACCTTGGGAAGCGACCCTTCTGAATTTTACATCAGTAAATATGAGCAGTTTCTTTTATTTTTTTTTTTCCCCCAAGAAACTGATGATGGGTGCGGTGCATCCATAAGGAGAGATGGCAGAGGAATGTCAAACTTTACTGGTGTCTGAGCTTTCTACCTACATGAATTCTAATGGTTCTTTCATGGGAGCATCTTCTTTTTTGGAGTATAGTCCTAAAGGCTTTCTACGGAGGTACACTGAATTTCCAGCAGGTATGAGCTAGCAGTTTGGTGATGAACAGAGTGAACAAGTATTC
>NW_010404904.1:3589-9113 GCF_000710305.1 Buceros rhinoceros silvestris | reverse complement strand
TCAGCAGGACATATTTTACTTGCATTTTCTCTTTAGAAAGCTGAATTCCAATAATCTGATGAACTTCAAAGCGGAGTAGCTCCGGTTAAGAACTTGTTGACTCTTGCTAGACAAAGACTAAGGTGCTGGAGAGATAAAAAGAACAAACAGAAGATCACCTGCCAGTGACCTGGTCTGTTATTCTGTGCTATAATTAATTTTGAAGACGTCCAATCTAGAAACATCTTTTTTAAAATATAATACAGGCCATAAGCCTGCAGTTCCTGGCTATATTCTTAATTGTAAATAATTGCATGTGATGGATTTTCCCAGCTTATTTCAAGGACGAGGAAAAAGAAGGATGTTTAGGTAAGAAAACAGTGTGTGAGCATTGTTCAAACAAGCCTGCTAGATTTTTCATCTGGGAATCCAAGAACAGCAAGAGGTGATGTTAGAGTAACTGACCATCCTGATGGCCACCGCGGTCATGCTGGGATTCAGGAACCGCAGTGCACCTGGCGCCAGACAGCGTCTGCATTTCCAGAGGGTTTCTCTGGATAAGAAGGGTCCAGCTGTCAAACACCAAGTCTGGAGGACTGAAAGATGAGCACGATACAGATGTACAAAGCTCTCTTGTCAGATTATGCTTCTGAAAGAACAAAGTTTAAAAGAATTAATAAAAAAAAACCCACTCTAATTTTTCAGGACAAAAATAAACATAATCGTTTTGAGGCTCAGTCAAATGCTAAACCGGAGACAACTGCATATTTTTAGGACTAAGGAACTGAGCTAAAACAGGGTTGCATGGAGCCGCATGCAAACACATAAATTATTAAGATGTGTTGCTGCTGTTACTCAGATGCTTAGGAGGATGAATTAAAACTTGCCTGCAGGGAGCTAGGCAGGAATCCTTTAACCCTGCTGCCGCTGTTCCTACGCTGTGCTCTGTGCTTGTGGCTTGTCTGTCTGGAGAAGGGACAGAGTGCCTTGTGGGAGCCATCACGTGAGACTTTCTGCCATGGGAAGTTGTATAAATCAATGAAAACAAATCATACCGCTGTAATCGTTGTTCTTTTAAACTCATTTACTCCAGTGCTTTATGAAGAATAATGCTCTGCGTTCCAGCATCAAGCCTGAATCTTATCCCATTATTATCCTGTGGAGCCCACCATCAACACAGTGCCAGTGAAGAGCAAGGATCTTTCAGGCATGTTGTACTTACAGCTACACAGGGCACAGCTCTCTGTGCCTGGCAGGGCTGTTTCAGGAACAACTGAGCACACTCATGTTCTTGTCAAAAAACATTCTATAGCCTTAACAGGAAGACAAGAAGAGACCAAGAACTGGAACATAATGTAGTTGATGGGCAGGATTAAGTTCATTTCCATTCCTCACTTATCGTTTATTCAAATAAAATCTTTGGCATTTAAAAGGAGTGGGAGCTGGAAGCGCCACACTCGGAAGCAAATTGAAGTGAATTTCATATAAAAGAGCACAGAACAAAACATTTTTAAAGGCCATGCCGCTAGGCAAACCTGGCATTAATTTAAAGTTCTAATACATACTAATAAGTTTGAAATGATTGTGACTCAGAGAGATATTGCCTTAAATAATTTATACCAGTGTTTGCTAATGGCTGTGCCAACCACAATGTAAATATATACAGAACTTGATGCAGATATAGTAACCACCTTGTCTTACTATGAATCTATTTACATTCAAATAATTTATGAGTCATGGCGTTCATAGTGTGCCTATAGAATAAATACTCAATACAAGGAGAGAAATAGGGGCAGTATGAAATAGCAGATTTCTGCGTTCACCTTTCATAGGAGGAATATATATCCCTGTACAATGGAGCCCTTATTCATCTATTTGTATGTTGTTCCGTTCCTTTGCAAAACAACCCTGTTTTTTTTTTGTGAAAATGTGTTGAAGCTCTTTGCCTTTTTAGTTTGAGAGTGGTGCCTGCTCGTGAATAACTGAAAATAGGAGCATCCCCAGCAGTATTTTAATGGACCACAGAGCAAAATGGTCATTGTTGTTAAGTAGTTCGTGGTGAAATGAGTAAGAAGATTAAAATAAGTTGCAGGATAGTTCCAATGAGTGGGATTTAGGTCTAGATCCCATGCTTAGCTGTGCCCTCCATCCTCACCCCTGAATTATACATTTAAATGTTGGACTGCAGTCTAAGACAGCCTTTGCAGTCTTAAGGATTCCTATTCAAGTTAATAGAGTTTCTTGCCATCTTGTGTGACACCTGGGCCAGATCCTTCATGGCTGGAGTCTCAAGGTACGGTGCTTTGCAAACAGCCTGCCACACGCTTCTGGTGGGTGGCCTGTATTTAAATCTGAGGCCTTATATTTGATGGGTTTAAAGGTAAGGGTTTTCACGTTTTTTGTGTTTAGAGCTAAGTATAATTACTTTGCTTGTTGAGATAAAGTCTCTGATATGACAAAGCAAGTTTCAAATGCAGATTTCAGCCGGTGAATTGTATCTTCTGTTTATGTAAGTTGTCCAATGTAGGTTGAACCCAGTTTGGGGGAATAAGTTGAGGTGCAAAGCCTATGTGATCCCATGTTCCTGAATGAATCCATTGCTGCCATTATTCTCTTTTCTTTTTGTACCTGGGCTGTTGTTTGAATCTTTGATTTATGGTAGTTTTGATTTTCAAAGAGATGGGTGACTGCTAGAAGGCAAAGCTGGATCCGTGATACCCAGCTTCAACTTCGCTTTTCACAACAGGTCCTAATGTGACCTTGAGTGAAGTGCCTCTCAGATGTCCAAAGGTACTTCTGAGCACATGAACAAATTAAGATCAGTCAGGTTCTGCTTCACTTCCCCATCTTTCCCATTTATTCCAAGAAGGTTCAAACAAAATAAAGGTGTTGTGGTGCTTAGGTATTACTGTGAGGTTGTTACAAGAGTACTTGAGACAGTGAGATTACAGTTTCTTTCTGGGCTGTCCTTGAGACAGTCCTCAACAATCCCCCTCACAGTGTCTGTGTGTAGCTAATGAGGCTCCTGTAATGCAGAGCAGGCTGCTTCAGTATTTAAAATTCAGGGGCATTCTTCAGCTGTAACAGCATCACAAGCCAGGGGAGCTGTTATCAACATTAGCAAAATGCCACTTTCCTTGTGTCCAAAAAAAGCACACAGGCTATTAGTAACAGTCTGCCCACCTGCCAATGGACTTGGTGCATCACCTACCCAAGTCACTCATTACACTGCAACAGGCTGATACACCACCACAGAGCTGACATCCAGGAACGTGGTACCCCTTGCTGGTGCTGTCAAGTGGAGGCTGAGTATTTGTTACTGAATGAGAGGGGACGTGCTCATTTTTGTACCACGTTCCTGAGTAAATTCTCTGAATGCATTTGAATGACAGCTCGAATGTTAGCTCCAGCAAGTGCTCTCCTCTGCGTCAAAGAGTGTGGTAAATCAAACCAGGTATAAAAATTCAAGAGCTCTTGAGAGCACTATACAACTGGTAGAAAACAGAGGAGCAATAAGTAGACACTCTTTACTATAAGAGTGTTCTGGTGCCAGAAAATGAATGTTTACTTTGAAGTGAATACTGAAGTGAATTAAGCAAAACTCGCTCTATTGAAGGTGCAGTTACCGATGCGCTTGTTGGGTTCTAGTTTATCTATTTACCAGCCCCATCCTCTATAAGGCTGAGCATAGAAGCACTTACTAAACACAGGTAAATAATCTCCTACAGACCTCATAATTATAATCCAAAGGAACAGAGTATTGAAAGAAAAAAAAGGGGCAAATCAACAAGAGTTGAAGGAGATGGAAAATATTGATAATTTAAAAAAAATTTCTCTCCTTCTCTTCATTAATCCATTTTCCTGTCAGTATTGTTTTCATCTAATGTGGTAACAAAGATCTGAGGGTATCTGCGAGTCATACCCCTGAGACTTTGGTAATATGTTAATTTCCATAGTAATGTGCTTCATTTTTCTTCCTCTATTACAGAATTAGGTTTCTGGCGGTCTCTGGAGGAACTTCAGAAATGGAAGTTGGAAGTGAATCAACACTGCCTCAGTCACGTTTTATATTCCTGCCATGAGAGTAAAGCAGTTGTGGACTAGGCTCTGGATTCCAGTGCTGTAGGTACTTAACACATGTAGATAAATCATCTCAGTGTAATAGGGTTGCATGAGAACATAAAGTCAAGCACCTTAATCTGTGATCTCTGATGTGTTTGCAGGCAATGTCAAAAACACTAGCAGCACCAAGGCTTTGTTTATAGAGGTGACAGGTTCGTTAAAACAAGATTTCTGTACCTTGCCTTAGCTGCATTATATTTTTCTATCAAATAAGAACAAGTGAGAAGCCTGCTGTGTTGACTGCTCAGCACTGCTGTTTGGTAGCCTTAGACAATCATTTCTACCACCAGTGTTGTTGCTTTCCTCATGCCTTTCCTCCTTGCTGCTGACAGACTAATATCCTGCATATTTAAATCTTCCATGGATGTTGTGTAGGATCAACTCTTCATGAAAAAAGTGAAGAGTTCTGGTTTGTGATGAGCACCAAGCCAGCCACACTCTCTCCTGAGTTTGCCTGTGAAGGACTCCCACTTGGGCTGTTGGCTGGGATGACCAGTCTTATGCTTGCTATGTGGTTTGTTGTTTTAGCTTTTTATGGTAACAGATGGTTAAAGGCAGATGATGGAGACATTAAAAAATAAGAATGGTCTTGAGTTGATGTTTCCTCTGGTTTTGGTCTCCCAGGGGAGATTTGTTGCCTGGTCTTTGCAGGAAAGTCCATGTTCTCCTTCATTACCTCCACTTTGAATGCAGGAAAAGTCAGTCTATGACTCTGCTGCTTTTCCACCTGACCTGGCAGGTAGCAGCAGACAGTATTTGTTTGTGGAAAATCAGTAGTTAGTACAGCAAGAAGAGTGGAGAAAAGAAGTAACGTGCATGCCTAAAGACTGGTAGAACTTGCTAGTCTTTCAAGGAGCATGGACCTGGGCTTGTACCCGATGGAATCAGAGTTTGATTCCTGTTCTGCTAATTGGAGGATCATAAGAAGGGAAACAAATTCTTTGGTGTAGCAGTTCTAAACCCCTTGGTGACTATATTGCTGATTTTTGGCATAATCTGCCATATAAATTTAACCTTTGCTCTTTGTAAGCTGTGTCTGTAGAAGACAGTCCAGCTTCTGTACCTCTAGCCAAGAAATGCTTACTGACTTTACTAATAAGAACATGTCACCAGCAAGGTGTGATGCTCCCTTACAGAACCTGTAATGAATCTGGGGCATGGATTTCCTCCCACAAGTAATCAAGCGAAGTAGGTTAGTGAGATAGAGAAGTGCTTTGGAAGAAGAGGAAAAGTAAAAATAGAAACCCGCAGTTGTATGATGGAGATGTTGAGACTTGGCATTTCAGGGAGCCACGTGAGTGTGTGTGAAAATCGGGAAGGCATTTATCCTGTCCTAAACTTGTACCCAGGTTTTTTAATTGTTAAAATAAGATTGGAAGGAGGCATGAGTTTGCACTAGAGGGATTTTTAATGGGTTCTAGAA
>NW_010404904.1:0-3422 GCF_000710305.1 Buceros rhinoceros silvestris | reverse complement strand
CCCCCCCCGCCCCAAACAACAAAAACAAAAACCCACAAAACAACGCAGCAGTTCCCAGAGTTCCCAGTATGGCTTTCTCCATTTCAGGGACAAACAGATAGTTTCAAGGTAATACTTTCAACAAGCAATCATGCGTGCCCTGGGGAGCTGTGGCAAGCGCCTCACTGTGCCAGCCGCATTCCAGCCTGGGGTGAGCCGTAGTGGTGGCTTGCTTTGGCACCAGTGACGACAATCCTCTGATTCAGCAGTCGTGGTACAATTATGCTCTCTGGGGCTAGTCGTTCAGCTCTGGTTTTTGCAGTTCTTTCTGTGTGCTCTGGAGGATGTTTTTGTCGCTGTTTTGATAATTACAGAATGTGTATTTTGCAAAGGTTTCCAGCTGCTGCTGCGATCTGTCTTCTACCACACCAGAGAAAACATTTTTTTTTTAATCAGCACTTGGTCTCTGTGTCCATGGGAGCTGGTGCGATGCAGGGTCAGTACTGGTAGGGACGGGAAGCCTAGCAACAGGTAGAATGATGTATTTTAGTGATTCTTGTGGGATTGGAATCAGAATGTGGACTATGGCTCTGTCGGTCTTAGATCGGGTTCCTCTGTATCAGAGATTTGGAATGAGCTATTGGTAATACAGGAGCACACATGAGTGAGCCGGGGAGCCAGACGTTCACTGTGAGAAATAAATGATGTTTGACGTTCTCTGTAAAGATTCCCTACTTAAGCAGTACTTCCTCTTGTTCTAAGGGGCCCCATCTGTACACATCATTGCCTTTTGCAATGCTAAACTGAATTCACACCGCCCTAAAAGTGCCCCTGGAAACAGTTGTCCCTGATGACTCCTTGCCCCAGTGACCTCTACATTTGTCATTAAATTTAGTTTTCTCTTCGATGCTTTTAATCTTTAGTATTTAGAGTGAAGCAGAAATTAATGCTTCAGAGCATGCAAGAAGATCAAAATCTCTTAGATCGTGTCACTGTACCCAATAGATAAGCATGGTGTGGATTTATCAGATCTCTCTTCATTTGATTTTGAGTCATAGCTTCTTTTTTTTTGAACTTTGATGAGAATAGCCCTGTCCTCTCCTTACCCCAGGTGCAGAGCACAAACTCCCTGATACAGCAGGTTCCAAACAGATGGCTGATTTCTTTCTGGCTCGAATACAATTCCTTTTCATTTTTCACCAATATTGTAGAATAAGGGAGATCTTTACTGAAAGCTGATAAAAATCTCCCTGAATGCTATTGCTATAATAACTTAGGGGGTCACTTTATGATTTCCAGCGTTACTCCTTTGGGCTTTCTACTATCTTAGCCAATGTCAAAAGTTAGAGGTCCACCCTGAAGCTTTCTTGCAACTATGCTCTTAGCTGAAATACATTGCTCTGAATTAGCTTGTTTAAAACTGTTCAGTCATCAAAGTTGCCACTGTGGTTCATGACTCTCAGTTAAGTAATTATGTATATTCCCACTGATTCCAGCTTGCTTCAGAATCAGAAAACCCTCATTCCAAGATTAAAAAAAAATCCTTTCAAGAAGATAAAAAGTAAATCAAATTGTACAAAAGAGATTTGAAAAGTAGTGAGTAAAACATGCGCATTCTTCTTGAATGTTACCTTGATTTGAGTAAATCTACGAATAATAGGTCTCTGGCTGGTTTAGTTTCCCCTTCATTAATAGAACAAAGACTCTAAAGAGTAAAAGAATAAATCCTACATCAGTCTTGAACTCAGCTGCTCTGCAGCAGAAGTTCGCAGTGAGCCATGGAGAAGGAAGAGAGAGAAGTGTGAACTGCAAATTTAGATGATTAATATTAAAAACTAATAATGTTTGGAGAGAGAAATAATGAGGTAAGGAGGGACAGAGAAATTTTCTATCTATCTCCTTTAATATTACAATATAAAGATATCCTAAAAATTTCCACTACAGATCACACTGCCAGGCAGCCGGGCTAAGCATGTGGCTGGGAAGCAAAAGGGATGAAAGGAGTGTGCCCTGGAATCTTGTGGGGGCTGCACAAAATCTGTCAATTCCATGGACTTCTCAAATCAGTCTACGGTTTTGCCCCTGGCCAACCAACACAGCCTCCATTTAGGATGTTTCCAAAGCAGTTTTTCAGATTTCTAGAGGGGTAGAAGCAATGGTGCTGTGAAGCCACTCATTTCCCTTTCTCTGCCTACTGGTAATTCCACCCCTCCTAGAGGGACGGCCCCATCTTAGAAACTATTTCTTTAATGTTTGTATTTCCACCCAGATTTTTAACTGATGTCTAGAACTGCAGCTCTGAAGGGTGAGTCCTGTGGGCTGGTTGGGCTTTTTATGTGCTCCATATGGCAGTAAAAAAATATTCAACAACAGTATTTTAGTGCTGACAACTGCATCAAAGGGAGTAGGAATGGGTTCTGTGAACTCCTTGGAGGCCTCCAGTTCTGTCTCATGAAAAACAAAGGAATCAAACAAACACCTTTTGAAGCAAAATACCTTTGCTATATTCTTTGTCACTTTGATAGTTCTATCGTGTACCAGCTGAGGAATGTGAGGAAGGGGGGAGGTGACGGCTTAAGACGGACTTGTGAGGGAAGTGGCCAAGAGTTGGCTATAGTCTTACTTTAATCCCACAGTGTGTGCTACTGTCACTGGGAAGGTCATGGCTCTGGCTGGCATGTTCTGCATTACTTTAGTACTTCCTTTGTGTTATATTATGGTTTTGGTGGTCTAACTGGAGAATTTTGATCTCAAAGGGTATTTTAACATTTATCCTCAGTCAATTTACAATTAAAATAAGTAATCATTAGATTGTTAAAATCAACATATATTTGTAAAATTTTCTATCACTAATGAGACCTTGAAGGGATTCTCAGCAACACAAAACCATTTTGAGGCAGCTGTGATTGACATCAGACTGTGTCCATAAGGGCCGCTGCGGCATTCTGTCAAAGTTTCATATCCATAGGTACTTTTTGGGTCAGGTCACAGGTTGTCACAGGAGGGATCACAGGTTCATGTAACCTGAAGAGAAGCACTGTCTTCTCATGAGGAAAGAAACAAATTTAAATAAAATTAAACAAAATTAAACAAACAAAGTCAGTTTTGCAGGAAGTGCAATGAAACGCTCCTTTTCTGCAGCTTTTTTGTGATAGCAAACTCTCCTACTTTATATTGCCCAGACTTTGAGACTGATGATTAAAACTGATCCTCCTCTTCTGTCATTCTTTGGAAAGTGGCAGCAGTTTTTCCCGCATGAGTAATGGGAGGCAGGGTCTGTGAGGTCTGTGGAGAGGGGTCCTATGTGGGTGTGGTACCTTCCCATGCAGCAAGCATTTCACTCCCAATGCTCCCTGGAGATATTTTCCATCGTAAGTATTAGTCTGTATGATTTCTAAGCCAGGGTGTAAGAATATAATTAATATACAATATATATTAATATG
>NW_010404903.1:0-29939 GCF_000710305.1 Buceros rhinoceros silvestris | reverse complement strand
AGGGAGGGAGGAAGGAAGGAAGGAAGGAAGCACCAGGCAAGTCTGTGTTTGCATCAAAATCAGCACAAAATTAGAGTTTCTTTTGGACCCACTAGTTAGAATCAGGAGAATGCGAGGATATAATTGTTTTTTATGATGAAAAGAGTAACAGACTGTCCTTACTACATAAAAAAAATTAGAAGACTGAAAAGCATAACAACTAGAGAATTAATAGCTGAAAAGGAAGCTAACACCACATTTACTCATAATATCTCATGATTTTTAAAGCTATCTTAATATTGGGGGGCAGGGAGCACACAATGCTTGTTTCCAAATATGAGAGGTTGGCAACTCTGAGAATGCATCCCAGGAGTGCTGGGTATTACTCATACATCAGGTGACTCTGATACTCCTAAATCTTCAAGTAATTATAATACACAAGACCACATTTTTAAGCGAACTCTTCCTTCTGTAGCCCTGCCTCTTCAGTCAGGATGTGCTCCACAACTGGAAAAGCTTGCACTGGATTAGCCCCTTGGGAAAGTTGTAATTTACAAAACCCTGTTTAGAAAAATCAAGTCTATTTAAAGGCATTACATTATAAACATAAACTCCCTAATGAGCTGTGGTGAAATGGCTCTAGGCTATAACTTGCGAAGTTCAAATGATCTAGCTGTTTTCTGCCATGTATTATTTTCATTTAATCTGCATTGCAAGGACTGTAAAGAGTCCAGCTGTTCAAAGTGAGTCTTAAAGATTCCTGCCAAATACAAACGCTTGTCCGATTGTTTCCTTCTTTACTGTGTTTGGTTAAAGACTTATTGATAGATCAAATTTTTTCTAAGTTTTTTTAAAAAGATAGTCAACATTTCTAGTAGAAATACAGATGCTAAGAAAGATTGCACATAAAAATAGGCAATTAGAGGTCACAGAAACACTAGGAAAGAAGGAATGGAAGCCAAGAAGAAACGAGGCAAGGAAGGAGAGAAGGAAGGAAAAAGAAATCATCCAAGCATTCACGCGTCTGTGCCCTGGTGTAGTAGAACAATCTGTGCTTTCATGTTCAGATCTTCAACCCTTTAGGACCAAGGGTGTACCCCGACGATGTGATTAGCCTCTCTCTTACCTACTTTAACATCTGCTAACTGCAGTGCGGTTTCTTCTTGCCTATACCTGCACGAGAAAGAGTAGAGTCTCGTTGTATGGCAATTAACTCCTACCTTGTGGAGCTCTTTCTAGAAAACGTTTGAGAAATTCTATCTACCCTCTTTGTTTAGAAGCAGGGCTAGAGGAAGTGATATAGGACACACAGGTTCTTCTAGAAGAAATGCAGTGTTAGACGGAGAACGGACTGATGACTAATAGGCATTTCCTACCATTCGCCATTAAATGCAGGCCTTGGTTTGCCTCAGGTTAGCTTTAGATAATGGATATATCTACTTTTGGGAGATTTATTGCCTCATTCTGTAATAAAAAAGTAGAATATAGCATCAGCACTCTGTACCATTGACTACCCGGTCTTTTCCACACTTACTTTCACCATCCAGAAAATGCAAATCTGTACCTGTTACAGGATTCAGGATTTTGGTCTGGTCAAAATCACTTGACATGTTTAAACATTAAAAACTAATATTCTGAAATGTGTAAATGTTAAAACCACAACTTCCACATAGTAATGGAGAATAAGTATTACAAACCTGGCCCGTTTAATACATGAAATGATACAATGTTAACCGGAAGAAGTGGATTACATCCATTACATCCATTTAACTGCTTTCTATTTTAAGTAAGTAGTAAGAAAACATGGTATGCTGGTGGGGTTTGGAATGCCCTTATCAAAATGAAGCATAAGGACACAATTTTGACTTTTTAGTTTAACTTCTTACTAATATAAAGATTTGGTTTGTGCAAATGTTCTTTCTACTTACAATGGGACTTTTACTGGAACTAGTAACACAGCTTCACATGGTAAACTTTGGGAGAAGACCTTAAAAAAGCGATGGGGTAAAATATGTGGTTCCATATTTCAGGTCAATTGAAAACCTTGTAGCAGGGCCCTGTGGAGAAGGCAAATGCAACCGTACTGGCGTTCAAACTCCATTAGGATTATTTTATGTTGCTAGAGTGGTGTAAACGGATGAGCCATGAATAAGGATCGAGTCCAAGATATATTGCAATATGTGTGCTTTACAGAAGAGATTAACTCATTTTCCTGATCTTCATCTATTTTGTTTGTTTGGTTGCCAACATTTTCATCAAGCAGCAAGCATACATAAAAGCTATTCAGTTTTGGAGACACAAAATCCAGTCCTGAATAGACTCAAATATCAATGAGTTTGGTGGCCCCATCATAATCCTGGAAGGGAAAAAAAAGGTGAGGTGGAGGTGGGGATTCACCACAAAACCACTATACAGCTCAACAACATGTGCAGTTCTGCTTTTGAGATTGTCAGACATACTACATAGCAGTACTGATTTGAGGGCCAGTTTGTTGGCTGTGGGTCAGAAGCTCTCTGCCATTCCAGCTGCAGGGCACAAAGGCAGCTTTAATTCAAGTTTGCACCTGATTTAAGCGCAAGCTTCCCTACCCCTCCACTAATACTTAGGAGCCACCTCTCCAAATTTCCCTCTTGATGTAATTTAAAATATTCTGAGGGGTGGACAGCTCTAGGAAGATGAGCCAGAGCCCAAGGTCAAGTTGCATGTGAGAAAACCCAAGCCACACATGATCCTTCAGTTGCAAGGGGTAGCTTTAAAACCATTCTATTACATTATGAATACAGTAGCACTGTAGCATTTGTAATGACTTCTTCCATAATAATTTAAAGACTGAAGATTCCTCTACCACTCCTCCAGTGACTTGCCAAGCAGGAAATAGCATAACTCTGCAAGGATAGAGAAGCACAAATGTACCTCAGTGTACTTGCGATTCAGATTGGAGGTCTAGACATTAGGAAGGTTGTGTTTTGCATGGTTATCCTGCCAACCTGATGAACTTCTTGCTTTCAAGAGGACTAAACTTACACTTACCAAGGCAAAATTGGACTGTATACTTCACTCCTGTGTTGTACCAAAATACTGAAGTTCAATTTTTATGAGCTTGCTTGGATACATAGACAGAATTTGGTGTCCTTCCCTTAATTATCAGATCTGGGTTTTCCTGCATAAAATTAGCCCATGTAGTGTATCACAACTACCAGTACTTGAACCAGATTTGGTGTAATGTAGTATAGACCTTAGATTATAAGAGCTTCTGTGACCTGTTTCCAGCTGATAAAAATCAATATAGTTCCACTAAAGTAAATTAATAATTTAAACTCTTAGCTCATGAGTTAAGCTACAGTGCTTTGAGCAGGCAATTAGTCTTTATTTCTGTTTGTTTGGTTAGAATCAGGCAGTGCTGATGAGATTATAGCCTGGGGATTAGGAAATACCTTTTCAGAAAGGTATGCCGAATTGAAGACAGACAACTGACATACTAACTATACACAATGTCAGTGGAACATGCTGACTAATTTCATGAGATTAATGAACTGCGGATCGCTCAGCATGTGCTCTAGATAATATTGTACAATAGCAATGGCCATGGAGAAAACAGTACATCTAAAACAACAAAGTAAGGGATTGGTGTCTAATTTGTGACATGTTCATACTTAAATGCACACACACACACAAATGTTAATTGCAGGGTTTTGTTATCTCTTCGTGCAAATAAATATCTGTTTTTTCTTTTTCATGTAACTGGACAAATTTAACTTTACTTTCCTGGGGAAAAAGGTATCTACTATGCTGTTTTTCATTTCCCATCTGGTCTGCTTTTCGGAATACATCTACCTGGACTTTGAAAGAATATTGCTTGCTCTACTATCATCACTAGGCACAAGATGCAGTTAGAGAATCCATCCTCTGGAAGTTTATCCAGTAACACAGATTAGAAGTGACCAGTAACTATGAGATGAGTAACGTCAAGATTTCATGTACTTCTTCTCTAATTTGGGAACCAGTGAGAATGGAGATTTTGATACTTCATTCAGATAAAAACTAGAAGCAAAAAATTAGGATCAGAGAGTCTGTAAGTGAGCTATATCAACTTATAGTAGTTGAGGAGTTTGCTTCTGAGTTCCTTATGTGTCTCAGTCTCAGGTAGAAATGAGTATGTACTTACAGTACTTCATGGAAAAGATAGCAAGCTCAACAGCCCTTAGCATGACAAAGGCGTGAAAAGAACTTCTAAGAAGTAACATACCAGGATAATGAAGATTCATTAGTTTCCCATGGGAAAAGGTGCAGTTCAAACAATATCACACTGTATGATGTAACCAAGCAACGTTAAAGATACATTGCCAGGACAGGGCAGCCTCCAAGAACTGGCACTGTCTTTACCCCAGTTCTGAGATTATTTACATTCTACCAATGAAAAAAGGCCATAGCTCAAGCTTATCAGAAAGCGCTTCGCTTTGCATGTGTCCTGAAAGTCAGGTGGTGTCAATGTTCACCTAAAGTTAGCCAGAATATTGACACTGGTAATTTTGTGTCCATATGAGACAAAGATACCCTTGCAGGTCTTGCCCCTGGCAGGTATATGTTCTAGGAAAGGGATGGAAAGGAGGCAGCCAACAGACCAGATGGAGGCTGAATAAAGGTACTGGGGTGGGCTGACTCCAGGGAATGGGATTTAGTGCTGCTGCGAGGAAGATTGTAGCAGGGAACTGATTCCAAAGAAGACTGCCTCTATTCTTCAATTAGACCTGCTCAAAGGATTTTTGAAAATAAATTAGAAACATGATACTGCAGTATGCAGAGCGGATGTAAACCCTCAGTGTCAGCTGATTTTGTTGAATGCATAGTGAAAGAAAAAAGGAAAAAGGACTTGATAGTTAACATCTACTGAAAAATAAATATTTGACAAGTAATTTGAACCAGTGTAACTTTACTCAATAGGAAAACAGGAGAAGTCATTATTTGCCAAAACAAATCTTTCAAAATCTGATAATGTTTAGGAAATAAACAGCTCAATCAACAGACTCAGAAAATTTCAGGCAATTTCCTTTCCGAGATTATGTTGGGCAATGTCGAGCAGCATCATACAAGGTGCTGCGACTGTAAAAATACATCCCCCAGGACATCCCCCACACTTTGATTGCTCTTAGAGAAACACGTGTCACAGAGACCATGAATGGGTAGGTGTAGTGCCTGTCTCCTCCACATATAGTTAGCTGTTCAGCATGTGCATTGCTGAACCAGAGGCCTTGACTTCACCTCTGCATTTTTACATGAGATGAGATATTTATCCTGTTGTGAAGTTCATGCTGTAATCCATTAATTCTAATGAGTTAAGTCAATTGTAAATTATACGATATAAATGATGATTGCAGTTAATTGAAGGCAGTATTTTTTACTACTGTATGAATCAGCAGTGGAGGAGTCAGAAGGGATTCTGGTTCTGATTAGGCTCTGATTTTGGCCAAAGGCTTTCAGTAGTTTTTGCCTTTTTTTAAAAGAAATTGAATTCTAGCCAACACCTGTTAGATAACAGAAGAGACCAAAGCCACATTCTAAAACTCTTTAATCAGCAAATAAACTAGCAAAAAGACATGAAATCCTGAAATAATTCTCCAATCGGAATATCTGTTACTAGAAAAGCAGAACTCTTAGCTCTTGCCTCAGGCTCGGGAGGAAGAGGAAACCTCCTGGTCTTGCCTTTTCCCTGGGCATGGCTGTGATCAAAGAAAGAAGATATTAGTCAGTATTCCCAAGTGCATTTGAAAGAATAAAGAAGTCTGGTTTTCAAAATATGGCATTAAGTTCTAACCTTATATATCAGTCAGTCAGGGCACATTAGAATTTAGGGTTGTAAATTTTCAGGGCAGGAAATGGCATGGAGTAAAGCAAAGTGAGCAGGGTAAAGGACCACTGTTCTCCTGTGCCATTTAACATTTTGCCTGTAGTGTTTGTAAAAAGCATTCAAAACACTGGATTTAATAATCTCTATGTTTCTAGATTTTATTGGTCGAATCTTGGCCTCATGGTTATAGGAACAGAAAGGTTACTGGAATTGGGAGTGCAAATTCCCAGTTCTCTTTGTGCTGTTTGTTAGTTAAAGGTGAAAGGTTGGATAGCAGGAAAACAACCTCTCTGTTATGTTGCAGCAAGTGATTCCTAAAACAAAATGTGCCTTTTGTGTGTAGGAAAACTAAAAGAGCTTTGCGGTTGCATTTCTCTAGATAGAATCATGTTTATGACTTAAAAATCCTTATCTGCAGATTCTGAGGGTTATCAGATGACAAAGAATAGTACAATCACCATTACCCTATGCTGCATATGTAAAGGAGAAATTTCAAAACAGAACAATATCAGATTATATACTGCAAACCGTTAAACAGGACCTTTTGGCATGCAATTTCAGATGAACTAATTACATCCAACAGTCAGAAGGGAAGGAAAATAGATTCCAAAGGATTCATGACGATAAAGCAAGACGCAGGGACATTTGTTAGTCCACTGGGTCTAGTGAAAGCCTACAGTATCTCTGCACAATTGTTCTCAGTACCTCTTGCTATTTTGTTTTATGAATCCGGAGGGCTGTTCAAACACAGAGACTTTGGAGAGAGGAGTTTGCAAGCAGATAGATAATCACAAGATAAATTCAGCTTTAACTTCATGTATGTTGTGCTCCATGTTATTTGCAATAGCAACAATCTGTTTTGATGACAGCATGTTTTTGTAAATCCAAAGAGATAAACTTTCTCAGCTATTTATAAATCACATGCTTACATTATGATCTCTTGCCAGTAACTTTGGTCTCTGTTGAACTTTTCTCTGTTCAGTTCAGCAAATCCGTTTGTTACTGTAGTGCCAAAGGTGAGAAAAATATACTGGAATCCTGTAGAGAAAATGCAATAGCTCTTTTTGGCTGGGACTAGGATGTCCTGCCACTGAAAGGTAGTCAAACACCTTAGCCTGAACACAGCTAGGAGCCAATACTCACAGATTCTATCTCAGATCTGTCACTGGTGTTGAATAACACTTTAATTCCCACAACTTGTCTGTGTAAGCAGATCACAGATATCCTAATGGGGCTGTTGGGAGCTCATTTTATGCAGTTCTTGGACTGTGTGTCATTTCTGGACAGTATGTTTCAAGTAGTTTAAACAGAAACTTGAAGCTCCTTCAACATATGTTCGTAAGAATATAAGACCAACCATATTTATGAGGCTACAGGTCCATTTAATTCGGTGGCCAGTCTTTTGCAGTAGCCAAAAGTGGACAATTAGTAAAGGATGTAAGAGGAGAGAAAGCACATCCACCAGGATCTGCTCATGGCTTCCAACAGTTTGTGGCTCAGGTACATATCTTCATAGGTGACAGCTGCTTTAGGAATCATACAAAACATACTTGGCATTTTTATCCAGACCATCCAGCAGTTATCACATATAAAAGTGGATAATAAAGTATGGAAAGAGAAAGATATAAAGATGTATGTAATGTTAAGCTATAAGTGCAGCTGTCCTGTGTTTGGCTAGGATAGGGTTAATTTTCACCAGAACCTGGGAGGGGCCACAGCCAAATAGCCAATGTGACATTTGATACCATACTACATCATACCCAGTATATGTAAGGGTGGGAATGGAGATGGCCAGGGGAAGGGCATGCAGATGAAAACAGGCCACCAGCTGGGCAGCAGGTTCCAGGTGGTGAGCTCTTGTGTTGTACATCATGCGCTTTATATATAATTTCATTAGTATTGTTGTTATTACTGTTGTTTCTTCTCTGTGTTGTTCTATTAAACTGTACTTATCTCAATACATGGGGTTTTACCTTTTTCTCCCGATTCTTCTTTCCATCCTATAGGAAAGTGGGGAGGAGTGAGAGAGTGGCTGCATTGTTCTTAGCTGCTGGCTGGGCCTAACCATGTTGGCAGTGTGTAGCCAGAAGTTAGTCAGTACAGATTGTCACAATACCCTGTCCCACGTTACCTATCTGTAAATCTTAACTCATCTTCCCTGCCCCCACTCCCCTCAACCCCGCAATTTTAACTTTCGGAATCTCTCTCTCCCTCATATTAATAGAAGGATATGTTGCAGTTTCAGAGCCTGAGAAGTAAACACAGAAAACCCCTACAGAAATACATGTTACTGCAATCAAAATGGAAATATGGTAGCCACAACAATGGAAGAAGTTTTGTCTCTTCAATAACATAGGCTATGAGAGTGTAAACACATGAACTAAATGCTGTTCATAAGTCAGTACCTCACTTACCTCACAGTAAGACTTTCAAAAGCAGGAAGATCATAGCTGGATCAGCAAATTGACATAGGTAGTGAATAAGGATATAGCCAACTTTTTAAGTATTCCTGTGTTTCAGTAGCTTACAGCTGGTCTTTGAATCTTGGCAGAGATGAGTCTGGGGCTGGAGCCTGCTTTTTGCTAGCGCTCAGACTCCTACAAGGTGCTAGGATGGGCTGAGTCTTGAGCACTGTATCCTTGTGCTATGCTCAAATTGCTCAACGTTCCCCGAGGACGCAGCAGTCTTCTCAAAATCTTCCATCAACAACTTACACGTATTATCTCTTCACTTCAGATGCAAAGAAAAAGTATCCTTCCTACCCTCCAAAATACTCTTGCAGCTAGTAAAAAATAGTGAACTGCTGCTGTTTGTACTTTAACCTGCTGCTTCACTTCCAACTTTAACTGTCTGAAAGAAAGGTCTTGCAAACATCTGTACTAGTTATAAAACCTATGACTCGTTTCCTGAACATCATTCTTCTTCCGTAACTTAGAAAGAAAGGTGATGCAAAAGGAATGATTGTGCCTTAGAAGACCATTTCCTTTCACATATCTAAAGGTGAGGAGAAAGAGGGAGAGAGAGGTCAAGAATTAAAGTACTGACTCTTCTCTCTTTTTGAGTGCCAACCTGACAGAGAGATACCTGTATCAGTAAGTGTAGAGTAGCTTTAAATGTGACTAGAGTAGTGTGCAGGCAAACTCCCCTTAACTCTTGTGCATGACTGAGTACATTGGGCATTTGTGGCCTGGCTCTTCACAGCCCAGTGCAAAAGCAGGGACTAGACTTCATTTTACAAAAAAAAAAAAAAAATTGTTAAGATATACAAGGCAGAGGGAGTTTGCTAACGAAGTTTAATTTGTGTTTGGGTCTCCCTTTACCCACGTGCTACCCATGGAATGGGTATACCCCCAGGAATGCATGGTATGTACAGATATTTTTATAGTGCTGCAGCACCAACATGATGAAATGCAGGAAGCCTGATGTCAAGTCCCAGTTCTGCCCTCAACCTGATGGGTGTCTCTGAACAAGACATTTCATTTCTCATTGCCTTATTTTTAACTTTTCTAACATGAGGAGAGTAATACATTGCTTGCAAATTTCCTTATACACACTTGTAAGAGAAGAAGATATTCTAAAGGCCACATGCTCATGTATGGTTTTAATGAACTGCGTATTGCAAGAAAGGCTGAAATGATGTGGGTTTAAGTGCAACATTAAGGAACTTTTCCCTCTACTGACATACCGTGACTACGAATTAGAAATTATAAAATCTTAAACAATTATTCTACATAATGATACTGATATTTTTATTGAAAATAACATTTGATTGTTCATAAGTATTTTGAAATGTCTTAAGCGGTTAGTCAAAATTGACCTTTGTGCAGCATAATTTCTCTACAATTGTCAAACTCATGCCACAAGCCTGTCTTGGACTCCTCCAAAATATTGCAAGTATTCTTTGAACTACAAGTTTTACCTTTATTCAGAGTGCCCAGGAGACTAGACCTTACTTCAGTGCTGGTGCCTTATGTGGCAGTATAGGATGCCTACCTGACGGAGACACATTTTTACTTACTGCTTTCTCCTCAGGGAACATACAGTATATCTCTTTACCCAGGAAGTTAGAAGAACTTCTCTGTGAGGATACACACACATATATGTATCCCTCTCCAGTCGTAAATAGCTCTTATATTTCTGGGAGTTCCGAATACTTGTGCTTCAAATGCTTGTCTTCCTCTACAAGTCTGATTTAATGATGCCTACAAACCTTGAACTTCATTTAGCCTTTCAGTATGACATGGGCAGGCATGTGTGTGTATTGTCATGAGACTGTCAAAGGTTTAGTTTCATTTGGCAAAGTTTTCTTTTCCAAAAGAAAAGAGATTTTATTGCATATCATTGGCCAGTCTGGGTGCTGTCTAAAGACAAATTAAATACTTCAAAACAGAAGCATCAAAAGACTTGGAAACATAAGGAATTTCTCCTAATCTTGCATTCAGGGTATGTACTGACTTTGCGGAATCACTATAATTAATTCTAAATGATGTATGAAATGTGCAATCCCTGCCTAGAGACTACAACTAGTGCATGCAATCACTGGCTAGCTGTGAAACTTGCTGTAATATTATGCTTAGACTTGTCCAGAAGGAAAGTCCACACATTTCCAACATTTCTAGACATTTTTATTCTCTCTTTTTTCCACTTCTGTTACTACCACATCCTTATGCCTATCCCTGCACTGCAGGACTAGTCAAGTCTCCAGTTTTTCTCTTTTAAAAGCAGCCGTGGTGATCAGCTACAAATCAAAGGTGTTTCCAATGGGATGGCTATGCAAAGCTCTGTTGTGAAAATACCATGAAAATACAGACAGGAATAGTAATTTTTCATTCAAAGGCCCTAGAAGTATTTTAATATAGGTGTCTATATTGCACTAGTTACTGCTTCATTCCCTGATTACTTAAGAATTATGTTCCCCAAGCAACATAAACTAAAGCAATAAGCCTGCAAAGAATTCTATGTATTCTACTAACATCATACGAATCAACTCCTCTTAACCTCAGTGGTACTATTCTCACTCATAAACTTTTGAAGAATTAGGATTTGAAGTGTGTACTTCAAGACAAATGAAGGGCCCATGTGAATGACTATGTAAAGTTCTTCTCATTAAAAATATTAATAGTGGGCTGACTCAAAGTGTATGGCACAAAGTTAATTCCATGTTATTCATCCACATTAGAAAAAAGATGGAGCAAGTCTTTCTTACTCAGATCAGAAAATCAGTATTCCTGTAGTCTTATTCTCTAAACAGAGAATCAAACATCAGTATTCACTCATAAAAAAACCCCCTCACATTAACTATTCTGCTCAAAGCCAACTGATGTGAAAGTGTTGTGCAGGAAAATATTGAGCCATACTTTCCGCACACAGAATTAGCAAAATTTGGACTTATTCACTTTATGGGCTTCCTGTACTTGAAATCAGAGATTCCAAAGAAAGATTCTTCCAGGGACCCAAATACTGTGTAATCAGAGAAAACCTGGAGCAGACCCTGTAAGATGATCAGTACTTCTTTAGAATGCTAAAAACAATCAGTCAGACCAGCTTTGATGAGATCTGTCTTTGGCAAAATATGTTTAATAGATATCAAATACTTTTTTACAAAAATGTTTTGTGTGTGAAGGGAGTCCTTATCAGAAATGCGGGCTGGTTGTCAGCAGGAGGTAGAGAAGCACACACAGCTGCCACACACACACTGTATAGCTCAAGAGCTATGCAGAATTGCAGTGGGCAGTGCACCCATGGGAAAAAAAAAAAAAAAAAGCCTTCTATTTCCTGAATAAGGAGGAGGGAAGCCAAAAAGCTGTGCCTTAAATGAGCTAGAGAAGATACTTTGCCCCCCTCGTTCTGAGCTGGTGGTTTATCGCCTCAGCTGTGGCCTAAGTATACCCAAGTTTGTTCTTGTAAAAAAGTTCAAAAGATCGTCTTTCTATCTCAGTGGAAAACCAAACCAAATCAAACTAAAACAATCAAGGCACCATAATTGCCATAGGAATTAATTGTTCATCCATGCCACCCCTATATCCTCCTATATCACCACCAACATTCAGTAATAGTCAAGGATCGGTGGTATGATTTGCACCTACATGTAGTCATCAGATTCCGAGGATCTTTGCTGGTAAAGACATAGTTTGTGGAGGAGTGTAAAGGCATGTGTTGATAGACCATATGGTTTTGTACTGGAGCTCAAGATCCCTGAATGGATTCTTAGAATAACAACTTGACAGTGTAATAACTGTTAACCAACAGTGTAGCAAGGGAGCATGCTTAATGAAAATGTGAATATATCCACAGAGATTTCTCTTTAATCCTGCCTTGAGAATGAATTTTTAAATGAGCTTCCAAGTCATAGATAATGTTCTTAAATTTCACTCCAGTGACTCTTTAGTTCCTAAAAAAATGGCTTCAGTTCTAGGCTTGTGGAAAATACTTGCTCTTATTTTATGGTAATAGAAAATATTGGCAATATCTCTATACATAAAGTAATCCTTAAATGATTCTTGTTAAAAAAAACAGAAAAAAGAAAAACGATAACAGAAAAAAGCAGAAGCATCACGGAGTGCACAACTAACTGCCAAGCATACTGGCTCTCCAAATAGTGGGGTTGCCTGTTACGTCAGCTGTAGGGAGGAACCTGCTTAGAGGTGCACAGAACTAGAAATGCAAAAGAGCAGTATGTATGTTAATACATGGCACAGTGAATGGTAAGTGTCATAGTGCAGGCAAGTGCTCATTTTGTGGTTACAATAGGCAGCCCCTTTCTGCAGCGTACAGAAATCCCCCTGAAACTGTGCTTCCTCTTGCTCAGTGTAAAAACGGCTGAGTGCCTGAAGCAGGGCTGCTCGGAGTACAGCACACACTGTAGGTAACTAAGAGCCCCACCAGACACAGAGAAACACAAACCAAGAAAAAATAAACAAAATTCAAGTTTGCTAAAACCAAGACCACCTTCCCCCTAGCCAACTTATGATTGTTGTTTTGCTTTTTTCCATTCATGCCTAATGAATCAATCTCCCACAAACAATCTCCCAGAAGCTGACAGTTAATTAGGAGGTCACAGAGCAACAATACCTGTATGGTGAAGGAAGCAGAGATTTTCCAAGGCCATGGACAAGGTGTTTTGTCTGGGACATGCCTATGGCGTGGGTCCTACAGTAACACTTCCTGAGATTCAAGGGTGAGGAGCAGAAAGCTGCCCTGCACCAACAAATCTCATACAGGAACATCTTCATTATGCCAAAATCAGGTGATGCACATTTACAAGGCGGTACTACTGAGGCCAGTGGCAAATTATTTATCTCAGATCTTCAGTGCAACCACAGAGAAAACAGTACAACCTGCCATGTTACTGGTGTCTTAGAAAGAAGAGTTCCTAAAAAAGACAGGGAAATACCTTTAAGTACATCAACGCCAAGAGCAAAGATTAAGTGTGTGTTGACATGTCTGGTCATTACCCATGCAAGAACGAGAAGCAGTTTCGAGTGCCCTATAGGGCTAAAGGAACAGTCAGTATGGTATTGAATTATGCATGATAAAAAGCAGACTCTCTAAGAGAAAAAACTTTGTAGCTTTTTTTTTAGTAAACCCACTATGTCCTGCTATATTTGTGTTAATTTCTGACCAGATAGTGCTTCTCTGACATCTGCAGCAACAGCTTCCTATCGGATCCAGGGTAAGGCTAAGATGATTCCTCTACTAGGGTTCACTGTTCTCCAGTGCTTGAAAGCCACAACAAACCAGTCAAAGCAGTTTCAGAGTGGAAGTAGCTATACTGAGTTTGTAATCAGTTAGGGGGTTACTCATACGTCTTAATTTCGGGAACTTGGTTGCTTACTTCAAAGGCCAGTCCTTGTTTTTGGTGAAAAAGCGATGCTCTTACAAAGCTCCAGTCAGGTGAATCTAGATGATCTTGGTCTTTTCCTGAAGAAGCCCTTTTTTCCTCACTGACTGCCACAATATTCTCAAGAACTACCAAACTCTGTGAAGCATGTCTGGAAACTTGCTGTGATGCTAGGATTCTTATTTATTTTTGTATACAAAAGTAAAGAAACTGCAGAGAAACAACATCAGAAAAAATGCTGAAGTATTTCAAAGTAGAAACATTTTCCTAAAAGAAAAAAGTAACTCATCATCTATCTTTTGCTTTCTGTTCTGTTTTCTGAGTGTTATACCTATTTCTGCTGTTGCTTTCAAATAAATTTCTCTTTACACCCTTGTTCCCTCCTTCTTTGGCACCCATCCCGGTATAGGGCTGCTCCTGTGATGTGTAGAGGTTGCTGTGAGTGTCCATTTGCCCTGGTACTCAAGTCACACAGCACCCCTGCGACAGCACTGTTTGTGGGACAGCTGTGGTTTCTTATCAGTAAACACTTGATAAAGCACTCCACTTAAAAAAAGCCACGAGCAATTATTTCTTCTGTTGCTTATGAGACCGACAAATCTGGAAGAATTCTCCCAGGAGTATCTATGGAGACTAAACCAGGAATTGGGAAATGGCATTTCCTCTTAAGCCACAGAAGGACATGCTGCAGCCGGTCAGAGGTGCTGCATGAGCCCAACTCAGAGATGGTCCGTGTCCCCCAGACCAGAATGAAGCTCTCTGGCCTGGTCTCATTTACTGTTCCTCCTGTTGAAAGGATTGTTCTCCTCTTTAACTTCAGTGAAGGTTATTTGGTTTAACAGCCTGTGATTCAACCAAATGTCAGCCTAGATTTAAATAGAAATTTTCTAATAGTTGTTCTAGGATAAGAGCTCCCCATATGATTTAAAGGTGCAAAATAGTAATGGACTATCTCAGGCAATAGTTAAATAACTATAGTCACACTAAAAAATCTGCATCTCTGCCCACCTTCTTCTGGACCGAATTTCTCTGTGGTGAGGAAAGAAATCCTGTCCTGGAAATAAGATTGCAGCCAAGGTAAACATTATCTATCTTAGCTCTGTGCCTTTAGCCTGTGGTATGCAGACAACCCCTGGCCACAGAGCTATGTCTGAGGAGGTGCAAAGAAGTAACCATGGAAAGAAAGACTTTTGTCAGTAAGCTAAAAGTCTCTGTACTGGTATCTGCACCTCTACTGGAAGAGTAGTGATAAGTGGAGGCATGTATTGAGAAGGTTGGCAGCTACAGCCCTCTGTCTTTCTGTTTTCATGAGTATTTACCATGTTGAATCCCTGAAATCTAAGTACTATATTTTACAGTTGACATGCAGATAGGGGAAAGAGCTTGAAACAAATGTAAAGGGGCCACTGGATTCCAATAAAAACATACTTCTCTTTTTCAAGGGCAGACAAGCAAAGACTTCTCATATCTAGCCTTTCTGACTGGAAACAGGACCCAGCTTTCACATTTTTGTGATCCTGTCTGGCACGTACCCCCAAAACCTGTAACATTTTTATCCCCAGGGGTTGAAATATATCAGTCCCCAGAGGTGATTCAAAACAGGGCTGTCTTGGTAAGGAACTACAGGTTATTCCAAAATTTGACAGAAAGAACATCATATTTTATCCATAATCTTCAAAATAATAATCACTTTTACAAAGTACAGTTTTCCCTTTTGAAGGCTGGATTGTCTTGGCTGCAGTTATAGACTAAAATGAGAGTCTAAGGTGCCTTTCTTGGCTCTGCCATTGGCTCATTCTTCGTCTTTCAGCAAACCATTCATTTTTTTCTGTGCTTTCATCTTCTCCATCTGTGAATTCCAAATATTAGCTATTTATAGTATTTATTTGGTAAGTAACAAGCAAAACCGGCCGAAATGTTGTGATCAAACCTTCCTCTCGTCAAAGAGAAAAAAAAAGGCCTGTCATTTAAACTAGGCACAACAGAACCACAGCAGCAAGGATAGTGACAGCAGCAGCTTGGATGAGATCCTCACGTGCCAAAAAAAATTTGACGTCAAAGATGAAATTTCTTACAAGAAAAATAACATTCCTCATCTCCTGTTAGTGCCTTGGAAGAAGACCACCTGGATGAGGTACCACAGAGCCCAAGTCCTTGCTTTATTTGTTTCACACTTCAGTGACTGGTATCTCAAACCATTATTTCTATGGAATAATTTCCAAAATTTTGCAGAAAATCTTTTTCTTCTCTGCAATATAGAATGAAATCAAAAGATTTTCTGCTACTTTATATGCATGCTTTTGTCAAAGCCTCTGTGCTTTCTTTTTTTAGTTTCAAGCTTGCAGAACTCCCAACCACACCTACAGAATGGCACATATCCTTTACAAAGATTTTCCAATGAACCATGTTTTCAGCTAGAGAATACAAAGAGTAAAAAAAGGCAAATATTATAAAATAAATCAGGAGTCGAAATAACATAAAAAACAGCCATAAACAAAAACAGAGCCAGATACCACAAAGCCAAAAGGAATCCAAACAACATCCTTCAAAAGGTTCACATGTTTATGGATTTGAAAGGTGTGAAATAGCTGAAACTGAAATCTGAATAACATTAAACAGAACTAACTCTAAAAGCAACATCTTAATTTACATTTCAGAAAAAGTATAAACGCTGAAAGATACGATAAGCGGTATTTTTCTTTGTACAGATGTTAGGAGAGCTGCCTTAGAGTGTGCCAGGTGACGGACGGGCTGTTGCTGTATCGCAAATCCAGCCTTCGCCCCGGCTCCTTAGAGCACTGCCCAGTTTAAAATAAAGCATTTCCGCGCTATCGACCACAGCTAGGGAGAGTTTATTTTAGCACAGCTACTAAAAGAAGAAAGGTGAATGGTAGTTTCTTGGCTCCCTTTTACACAGACAAGAAGTAGGTCGTTATATACCACTCAAAGCCCTTCTGGTCCGTGGGGGAAGGAGGCCATCTCATCCAAAAGCCTTTTGAAATTGGTCCCATGCCTGACTCAGTAAGGGGGCCTGTTTCTCTTCAGTGGCATTGAGGAGAGCCTGGGCTGGCAGGTTGAGCACTGAGGCCAGGCTGCTGCACCCCGGGTCCCCCCTCTCACAGACACGTCCCCCCAAGTGTGCGGCCACTGCTGCGCTTTGGGCCTCTGCTTCTGGCAGCTGCCTGAGCTCAGTGAAGTGCTGGAGGATGCAAAAACCCAGCTGCTTACTTTTCTTAAGCTGTTGAAATCCAGGCTGGCTTTTGCTGCCAGGAGAGGTACTGGGGAAGGAGAAACGTGCCTGACCATTAGCAGGCGCCCTCTGTCTCCTCTCCTTGGGACAGGGAGGACTGAACAGACTTAAACGCTCGTTCCGTCCTGCTCACCCGATTGTGTTCCTTGAGTTTTGTCTTCATTAAGTAGGGAAGCAATCATTTGTGTCTTAGGCACAGCAGCTGGAGTAGGATAATGGAATTCAAAGGTAATTAAATTGTGATAGTCTTACATGTACATGTAACTCTTATTCATATTCAAATATTCTACATTTGCATATTATATATGGAGTACATGTGTTGGTTGTTTTGGGTTTTTTTGCCCTGAATAAATTGTTTCTTTGGCAAAGAAAATCAGTTCTAGGTTGATCAAAACTATTCACAAATTTTTGCCAAATGCAGTGAATAGTTTTGGCCAAAAAAGGTGGAGCCTTTTACAGTACTTCATTTCATTTTATTTCAAAACAGAATGTTTTGTTTCAAAATGGTGATTTGAGATCAAAGTTGCCTAAATTTAATATGAAGATATAATAAAAACAAAATGAAATTAACAGAATCTAAACTAAAGCATTTTTTGGAGGCTGAATGGAAAGGTTCGTTTGACTTCAGATAAAGCTCTGAGAGGGGTGGTTGGTTTTTCAGATCAAAAGAGAAACATCCATTAACTATTCACTCAGTCTTAATCTGGGGTTTTGGTTTGGCCGAGTTTTAACAGAGTAGCAGGCTGCAGAGTTCAAATCCAAACAGGTAATTCTCCATGATTTGGGAAGTAGGAGGAGAGAAGGCAAGAGGAAGGAAGGGCGAGAGAAGGTGCCAAAAAATAATTAAAATGGCAAAGAATAAAAGCCAAAAATAATCAGTTTGATTTAAAAGAGAAACCTGTCAGCACAGAATTTCCTTAGGGTTACCTTATGTGGATAAAAACTGATTAAACCTGATAAAAAAGCAGAATTTCAGACACAAAAACATCATGTAGTGCCTTGAAAACTGCATAGGGGGGAACGATTTTTAATTAAATGCAAATTAATTGTATCAAGTATAGCCAATGTAAAAAAATATTTTTGAAAAATAATTTTCAAAGAGGTGGAGGTAGTTAAAACAATAGTAAAACCACTTTCATGTTTTTACCTGCTCTAAACTAATATAGACAAGAAAAACAAGTCAGTAATCTTTTTGAAGGGATTGTTAATTAGCGTAATAATAAATTATTTCCTTTTAAAGGTATTGTCTGTTCTGCCTCTGTTTTTTAGGAATTGTTTTTGGTCCAGCAGCTGCACTTCTTATCACACTTTGTCACATCATCAGTCATACGGCTACCGAAGTCAACTCACCCCTCAGCAGAAAGGGACACTTGTGAGTTTTTATTAATGCCATAATTGTTTTGGCAGTACATTTCTTACAAATAATCCCATATTCTTCTATATGCAGTGCACAAACTGACTAATAAAATGATTTCTACTTGGGGATTTGTGGATTGCCTCCATCTTCATTCAAGTGTGTAGACAAAAGTTTCTTGTAAAATATACTGGAAAGTTCATAAGGTTCACGGTTTGCAGGGAACACTCCACCAGGTAAGAGAAGCAGATTTAAAAAAATAAAAATAAAAATTTAAAGTTCTCTAAGTTCTTCAGGATCATGAGCCAAGGAAAACCTTAATTAAAGTCAATGGAGAAAATTGAGCAGTTAAGAGCTGGCCTTTCGGGGCTAGCAGCTCTCAAAGAAATCACATTATGATATAACATGTTTTTGTGGTTCTGAGGTTTGCATTGTGAATGTTAGTCCATGCTTTTTGCCAGTCTCCTGTCCCTGAACTTTTTACCTGGAGATGCTTGAAATAAGTATAGCACAAAGCTGCAGAGCTCCTTTCTGGTCTTCCCTTCTGCAGTTTGGGGGCACTTCTTGTCTCTACTTCAGTCTTTTAATAATCCTTTGGAAGTGCAAACTGATTTGGAGTGGGTATGATGAGCTTTCTAAACATGAAAATGAGGATCACATCTTGTCCAGGTGATAAATATCCATTCTTTATTTTTTGTCACCCTGCATACATAAACTCAGTAGCTTCTTAAGCAAGAGTTGAATTTGGCCCTCAGACTTTCTCAGTGTGTTGGAGTCATCTCACCATTTTTTAGGACAAAAGGAATAGTGAGGAAAAATCATTTTGCTGACTTCAAAACCTAATTTGTGCATATGCTCCTGTTTCATTAGGTTTTCTTATAAGTACATGCAAAAGCCAAACTCTGGTCCTTACAGTCAGAAGTCATTTAAATGCTGAATGAAATGCAGTTTCACATAAGCTACTTCAAGGTGCATTAAAATCTTAGGTCAGCCAAAGGAGAAGCAACAACAGTACCCGGTTTAAGAGGCAGTCTCATCATATTAGATGAATAAAATTCCTAGAGAAATAATGACAGTAATCAAGGATGGAAGGAAAAATATTTCTCTATTATTCCTATAGAAATAATAATAGTAATAATCAAGGATAAAAGGACAAGAAAGGTGGGGATTCACCTCACCAAACCTCATATGTCTAAAAGCTGCCAAATCAAATATCTTCACCCCAGTATGTGAGTCCACTGGAAAAAAAAAATGGTGATTTTGCCTAGAGATCATTAGCAGTAATGATGAAGAACTGAGAGCAAGGTGCTGCGGGGAGCAGTAGGAAACCCTGAAGACAAGAAAAGTTTTGAGTTAGGTGTGAGAGAAAGCAGTTAACAAGACTTGAGGAGAAAATGGGATTATATAAACAGATAAATTTCAATTCATGTTGTAGAAACACTTCAGATCTGCCGGAAGGGACATACATAGCATATGGGAAATACAGGAGGTTCATACATTTCAAAACGGAGTGGGAAATGCTGCTCTGTTTTCTTCACAGTGCTTGTGTGAAATGAGTAGCTGCAGCTTTAACTCAGCAGAGCAGATACTAAACTTCAGGTCAACGAGAATACAGATGATCTGAAATTAAAAATGTTCCCAAGTACCTCGCAAAACTAGGGCCTTAATTAAAGCAAACATTTCTGTAGAAAGGTAACAGTTCCTGCAAAGAGCCCAGTGGCATCAGAAGTGAAAGGAAAAACCACGGAAGCACCTGCCCTTCAGTGCAACCAAATTTATTGCAGAGGCCAAACAAAGGCCAAGGATTTCATGATCTCCCTTGCTCAGCTCTTCCAGGGCTTCAAATTACAGTGTTATTTTTTTGCTCTATCAGCATCATGAGGACAAAAAATATCATTATGTCATGTAACCCAGTCTCTGGAGCGAACCTCCCCAAATATCGGTAAGCTGAGGAGAAAAGTGAGTGTTATTATCTCTCCGTTGGCAGCTCCAGCAAGCAGTTTGCTGCAGGTCTGAGCTCCAGCGCTTGTCCATACGCCAGACACTTCAGGCTGGTTGCTGTCCAGTGGCAGCGGGTTGCTGAGCATTCCTCGATGAAAGCCCTGGAGTTTGTTTTGTTACCTTGGGGAATTCAGCTGTGCCAGTAAATTGCAGTTTAAGGATGCCTGTCACTTATTTTGAAAAGAAGTCACTCATGCAATATAAATCTCTTCATCCAATGATGTGTATTTTCTAAATAATTCTTATTTTCAGCTCTGTTTATTAGGAATAGCGTATGGCTGTTTGCAAGTTGAATCCTAATGCCTTTAGCAATTGGAATCTGTTTTTCATATGTTTGGCTACATTCGAGACCAGTTCGTGTATATATCATCTGACACACACTCCATGTCAACAGCACACAGACTATCCACCTACCTGAATATAAAGACGTTCACGAGGATTTAGATTGTCACATCTTCAGTTGAAGTGAGACGTAAAAAAGCAATACGTAATCAAAAAAATTCCTATATTAACAAAGTAGGATGTTTTCTTTTCCTGAATTTCTTTTTCTTTTTTCCTGTGTGAGGACAAATGCTAATATAAATCAAAATAGAGGCTCTTTTATCTTCAATTTTTCTTCGAGATGCGTACATGTCCAGTGTAACTCTTAAGCAAAATACAGAGGAAGTAAAAAAATCTACCAAAATAGTACAAACATGAATAAATGTTTGTTACACGTACTGTGATCTGTGAGCCACTTGTGGTCCAAACTGCATCAGATGTTTGTTCTCAAAATGACTGCAAACAAATTAGAAAAGAATGAAAGAAAAGGTTAGGTGCACAAAAGCAAACAAAAAAAAAGTGGTTGAAAATAAAGGTAATAAACTGACATTGAAAGGTTTAGCATAATTTATATGTCATTGTAAATAAAATAACATTACAGCACAGCATGACTAAATGCAACGTCTGCTATGTTGCAGAGGGGAAAGGGAAAGGCTTAGAAAAATAAGAAGAGCTCTGAAACTTAAAAAAAAAAAGTTAGACCTGCCTATTTCTAGCAAAGTCCTACTGCTCCCACCCTGGAAAATGAAGAGTGGCTGTCCCTCAGACAAGAGGCTTCAATGGGTCAACTCTGAATCCTTCTCTGGGTGCCTCCAAGCATGTGAACTGGAGGCAAGATTCTGCTGGGAGCAGTGATCTTGCATCCTCCTTCCCATAAAGCCGGTGCACGGCTCCAGCTGCCCACACTGGCTTTGCCCTGTAGAGGCAGTGACCTGCTGCACTCTGCGAGGGGCATGGAGAGGGGCTCCCGCATGGTCCAGGGGCTGCAGGTACACCAAGCCCCACTGCACAGTCCTTGCAAGTTTTCCTGTGTGCCTTCCTCTGAGCTCCTCAAACAAACAGCACTTAAAGAAGAGAACTGTTTCTTACTAACAGCTGACGTTGTCCTTGAGGGATTGGGGCTGCCCCGTTAACTCCAGTGTGATGGAATAAGGGAATGCAGAGTCAAGCTCAAAAACAAAAAGACATTTTTAATTTCTTATTTAATGTTTCCTTTTTGTGTTTTGTGGTCATTCTTCAGAGAGTGGAAAATTGACTTTATTATTTGTGTTTCTAATCTGTTTCTACATAGTTTCACCCAGCTCTCATGAATGAACCCAGCGGTCACAAAAGCAGAAACAAAATATTTCAATCCTATGTCAGCAAGTGTAAGTATCTATAATCCATTTATCTGTAAGACTTTTCCTTCAGAATCATCATGTTCTTCTGTGGCCTGTAATCAATCACAGTCACAAATCTTTTAATGCAGCTTTTTTTTTTTCCTGAAAAAAAAGGAATCCAGGTTTTTATTGTTTTCAATAATTGCAGGTGAGGAGAATGCTAAGAGGTGAGAAAGACTGGGAAATTCTCATTTTCTGAGACACACTTCTATAAATGCCTGTCATAGTTTGGAACAGGAAAAAAGTGAGTATAAAGGAAAAACAAGCAGAGAACGAGCAGATTTGGTAAGAGTTCTCACTAAATTTTTACTGTCAAAAGCCCTGTCTTTGGAAAAGCATCTGGATCAAGAAAATTACAAAGTGCGTGTGGTGTGTGTTAGTGCACGGCATTTCTATGGTTGAAGGAGAGCATGTGTGTAACAGTTGAAATTTGGGTTAAAATAACTGAATATCTTTAATTTTTAAGTACTTTCTCTGAGGGCAGGACTTGTCCCAGCATTTGTAATCCATGAGCTCTAACAGCAGCTACAGGATTTGGGTGCAGATCATGCAAATGCTGACACATGTGCTTAATCTAAAGTCTTGTAAACCAGAGGTCTCAAGCATGTCAGATTTTACAGTCTTGGCCTCTGCTTCGTGATGACCAGTTCTGTTCCACTGAATGCTCCAAATCACATTGCTCTAGTTATGAATGAAACAGACTCCTGCCCCTGTGTTCTAGGAGAGGATTCAGGTTGTTATTAAATCTGCCTTCAACTCTTCTGTTTATAAATCTGAGTGCTTCAAAACCTTCACAGAACCCAAGCTCTTTGCTGAAGCCAGGGGGCACTTTTACATACCTACGTTTTAAAAAAGAAGTTCTGCAAACCCAGCGATAAAGGTGGGGTTGTTTTTAAAACAGAAGTAATGTGCCTTTACTGTATTGCCTTGCTCTTGGAACATTAATGCCAGTACTTGGCACAAATATTACCTCAGCCACAACGGTTGCTCTAACACTGCTCTAGCCTTCTCACTAGAATGCAGAGGGAAAAGATTTGCCCTCTCCCAGCATTTCCTTGCTGTGGTATATGTTTAAGACAGAAATTCACGTGTTGCCTTTCTCCATCTTTCAGTTATGATACTAGAACACACCATAAGAAGAGCTGGGTTTTCTTTTCACTCAGCAACCACTATCTGCATTGGGAATCCACAGAGATCAAGTTCAAATCAAGAGAGAAAACAAAACCAGAGCAGAAAGTTAGCATCTTAACTGGGTTGATAACATGACCTCAAAATACTTTTTGTAATCAAAAAATCTAAATAATGTGTCCATAAGGGCAAGAAGTCCCACTAAACAATGAAGTTCAACATTTACATTATTTTACTAACATGTTGGTGAAAGACATCTTGACTTAGGGCTTGCAAAAGAATTTATGCAGTAAACACTACCTTGGCCATAAAAACAAAGAGCAATGCAGGGATATAATGATGAAAGGGCAATATTAAAAATATTCTAGGGACGTTTTCAAATTAAATTAATTCTTTAGGATTGAGGATGTGAGGCAGAAGAGCTGAAGAGAATTGGGGGGATATAAATAGAAATGATCACATCCAGACAAAGTTAAAATATAGTAAGCATGAATGAAAACCACATTTGGCTCAGTATAGTGAAAGAACTCATATATGAAACTAAAAATTCTGTGGTAAAGATTTTTAACACTTGGCAGTGGCAGTTAGGTGCTTACATTCTCCTCTTTGACCAGGACTGACGAAAGAGGAAAACCTGGCTAGACCTATCAGCTGGAGCTCAAGAGGGCTGGAGAACTGTAGAACAAAGTTTAAAGGCCAAAATAATTAAATTCATGGAGACATTAAAAAAATGCAATATGACTTCAGTTAGGGTGATCATATCAGTCTAATCTGATAAGATTATTTGGTAAACTCACGACATTTTGCAAACAAAAATTCAACCTCCTTCAAGCACTTTGAAGTTATTAATTCACCACTGAAGTTATTAATTCGTCTGGAGAAGGGGAGATTAATACTGAAGAAGTATGGTATACATAAAGGACTGGCAGAAAGAGAAATGAGGTCAGATTGCTCTCCAAAAAGATGTAGTGTGATGGTGAGAGACTGCTAGCTGAATTCCTCAGGGACTTACCTTGGGACCAGTCATTCAATATTTCCATCAGCACAGAGGAAATTCAGAACATCACAGAGGCAGAACTGAGAGTTGGAGCAATAGAAGCAGGATAACTTTCAACAGCAGAAATGAAAGGCTTTGTGTAAACTGAAGGATATCTACAGACAAGGACATTTTTTATATTTGTTTTCATTAACTGATTGCATCAATTTCAAATTAGCAATTATCAATATGAAAAATGCAGATGTCATGCTAGGATTAACCAAGTGCAGTATTTCCAGAAGCGTGCAGATAGCCAAGGCACTGGTGGGTCCTCATCCAGAAGACTCTTTACAGCTTTGGCCGTGAGTGTTCAGAAAAGCTGATATCACACTAGGGTAGATGCAGATGAAAGTTAGAAGAAAGAAACATAAACTCTATCATGCCAGAAGAGACCGGAAGGACCTGATTTGGCTAACCTAGCATAACAATCCGGAGCATGTTTATGGTACATAAACATACCAGGGAAATAACCATCAATGAAAGAGAGTCAAGGAATAAAATTAAATGTGTATAAAGCACCATGGAGAAAGCTAGACTGGAAAGGAGATTTCCCGTGATCAAAAGTGTGAGATTTTGGAACAGCCCCTGGTAGGATTTAAGGGGGCAAAAACACTAGTGTATTTTCAAATGGGACTTGATCAGTTTGTGAATGAGATTGTACGGTAAAGATGTCCAAGACTGAGGAGGTCCAAATGCAGTGAACCTTCAGTCAGTGTGTTTCTGGTTACACTGCTCTCTTCCAGCTTCACACTGGCGAACTGGGAGGTTGGGAGATTTGCCTTAATCATAGGAGTAACTCTACTGAAGGGATAGAGAGGAAGAAAACTGAACAGTTCTGAATCACTGCCAAGGCTTTGGAGACATTAAAATAGAAACCCAGGAACTCGTCCAAGGTTTTATGTGACCTAGTTCAGCAGTTACGGTTCCCTCCCCCGACACACACATCTTAAAAAAGACATAGTGGAACTGAAAAGATGTAGAGGGGAGAGGGACAGGGTTGATCAAAGGTATGGAACAACTTTCAGGTGAAGAACTATTTACTGCACTAGGGCTCTCTAGCCTCTAGAGAGACGTCAGGGGACAGATACTTTACAGAGATCTACGAAATAATGCACAAGGCAGAGTTGTACAAGGAACATGTGGTCTCTGCAAGTGGAACCAGGGGATGTCAAAAGGAACCATCCAGTGGCTGTTTTGAAAAGCATAAGATGGGTGTTGTAGAGCTCCCTGCTGCAGAGTGATGTGGATATCATAGGACAGACCCTTTCAATGAGAAGATACACACCTGGCTAAGTTGCTGCAGGATGTGAAAGCATTTCTGGAAAGAAGTATTATACCCTCTACTTCCAACGCCTACTTGCCTCTTCCAGAGGCAAGGTGCTGGGCTTAGATGAACTTTTGGTCTGATCTGACAAAACCGAGCGGTTCTGAACCGTTCAGTATTTAAACAGTATGTCATGGACAGAACAGGGATCATGTTTAGGATCAGCCTTGCATGCTGCACAGCGGCAAACTCAGTCCTGGCACAATCACACAGGACAGAGATCTTGGGCCACACCTGCCCTGAATGCACTCTGTACATTATCTCAGTGCCTAGCACACCCAGGCCAACTGGCTGTGTAGACAGAGGGCAGGCAGGAGCTGTCAAATATGGTGGTTTTTGAGCAATATAGCCACAGCTGCCAAACGCAAGATACATTCGACTGCTCTTGGCGAATGGTGCTGTTGGAGCGCAGCTGAGAACATTTGGAGCGCATCTGCACGAACATTTGCTGAAACGCTTACACCTGAGTCCTACTGTGTTTGTAACGATGATGCCATAAAAAGGCTGTGGGCTTTGGCTCCTAGTAGCTAGACCATATAAGGACAGTTGATGCTTGTGGGGTATCCATGACCAGATTTACTCAATTAACAGGGAGGAGTATGCTTAGATTTATACTACTTTCTTATCATCCTGATTGATCTCAGTGGAGTTAAACAGAACTGGTGTAAGGTAGCATTAAGCCAGACATTAAGGTTATACTAATTGTCAACATTAATCAATGTAATCTCCTTTCTAAATCTTCCATCCATGCTTTGCTCTCCCTCACATGATTTGCTCTGCTTCACAATCGTTCCGGGCATTATCTGAGGTTGTGAGTAACAGACAAGAGAAAAATAGGTCTCTGAGACAACACTACAGTGCCAGAAGTGCTTCCAAATTCCTAGGTAAGGTACACAAGCTGGCCACAGCCCAGTTTCATATGAGAGTGAGACTATGCACATGTCAGGCTTCCCCACGCCTCAGCTTTTGCCAGGCACCACACCAACACGCCTTCCAAACAAAAGCACTCCCCACAGAGCCTGTGCCCGCCTCTCAGGCAGTACCCAGGGGTGTAGCTGGAGCCAAAACACCAAAGCTTAAGCAACCTGATGCCTGTATGCTTTAAAGCTGCTTAACTTTAAACGTCCAAATAGCTCAGCTAAAGCTATGACTTACATATTTAAAGCTAAGCACGTGCTTAATTAATTTGCTGGCTAGGGGCCTAAAAGTACAGTAGCTGTTACCTAAATGCCTTACTGACTGCTGCTCTGTGAACTCCTTGCTCTTTTTTTGTGGTATGAGTCTTCTCTTCCCCCATGCACAAAACCACAACATCCACCCCTACAGCCAGGGTAACCCAGGCTGCCATAACTAGTCTAGCAACTTCCAAGAAGCTGGCTACCAGGAGAGCATTTAATCATGTGTGACCTACAACTGTCCCTGAACTGTGACATCTGAAAGTTATCTTTATTGCTGTAGAAATGATAAATTTCATTGACACATCTCCTGATTCTTACGCTTGACTGGGAGCACTTCTCAATTCATGCTAATGTTTTTGTTTCAAAGATTTTCCCGTCTTCTTTTTCTTTTAATGGACTGTTTTGCTGCAGCAAAAGATTAATCACCTTATAAGAGCCAATCTCTCCAACAAGGAAAAAGAGTTCCCCCTAGCAACCAGCTTTTGTAACAGCGCCTATGCTGCCTCTACGCAACACTTTCCTTTAAATGTGGGTTTATGTTTATGTAGCAGTAAAACTGTAATCTGAACATCAGTGACAAGTCTACTGAATGGTTATTAAGCTTCTAAATTATTATATTGGTTTTTCAGTGGGAAGGAAAAGCAAACGTATATGGGGGCAGAAAGAATGCCAACCTGAGATAAAAAATATTGGCCATAATAATAAACTAAAAATGTTTGGAATAATTTAGGATGAAATGATCACTCAAAAATATTTTCCAGTTTTTGGGGCAGAGCCAATATAGCCAAATAGGTCTGGGAAAAAAATATCCTGAGATCAGAGCAAGAAATAATTAGCTTGTAACAGAATTCGAAGAATCCTCACTTCAGTTCCTCAAATAGACTCGGGAACTGAAAATATTTTTATTTCATTTCTATTTGTTTTCTATGTACCCCAAGGTACTAACTTCTGATGTTAAGTCTTGCTTAAAATCACCCTTCTCAGGCTTATTCAGTGATCAATGTACTCTTTAGTCCACTTTGAGTGTTAGGAACAAACTAGAAAAAGAAGATCAACATTCCATGTTAAAATGATGATGAAATGTGTATGGGTTCTGCCCAACCCATATGCCTATAAAAAAACTCTATCAAGTGGTTGAAGTAGACATGGTGTAGACACCTCACAAACAAACCAGTGACCATGTTCAAACACCACTCAGCTGAAGAATCTATCCATAAACCACTATGCAAGAGTACTGAGGAAATGAGGGTGGAGGAAGTGAAATCAATATAGAAGTGTGGGAGGCAGAACAGAGGAAAAAATTCAATTTAATGAAATATATTGAAACAGTAAAGTGAAGTGAAAACTAGAATAATATACAAAAGCAAAATAAGTGATCATGATTGCTGTGAGACCCTGAGAAAGGACTAGAGAGAAGAAAACCAAGAGAAATCAAATCTGACATTAATTGTAGGATTGCATAGAACTTATTGTAACTATGGAAAGATATACTGTGCTGTGGGTTGCATACTGTTTTCAATATTTGCCTGATGTTTTTGAAAGTTAACTATGATTTTATTATATTGTATGATTAAACCAAAGATGTAAATGTGAGAAAGGAGAATTAACTCTCAGGACAGTGGAAAATATGCATCAGTATTTGTCATCGTCTTGGTCTAATATTAATTTTCCATAGGAACTAGTTTGTCATTAAAGAATATATTAAAATTCCGTATCACCCTCTGCTAGAAATTCCATGCTGATCAAAGATGCATTGAAACTCTCCAGCAGCCCTTCTCTTTGGGTCCAGTGGTCTCCCCAGGCTCCGATACTCAGCTCATGAGGCCCTAGCAACTCTAACAGACACTGTATAGGTGATGTTTTTTCACTAACTTTTTTTTTGAGTTCTATTTAACAGTGATTTTGTTAGTCAAATGGAGAATTGACACAGAAAAAACACAGTGGCACACTATCTCCACCAGTTACTCAGAACAATTGGGGGAGAAATTCCCCTGATGGTGAGATGCGGCCAGTTTTGGGGTGGTACACAGCCTGTGTTCAGCAGTGCGAGCAGGTCTGCACAGCCGCTGTGCATGACTGCATCTACCGGCAAAGAGACCAGGAATGAAAAGTGCAGCAAGTATTGCCCAAATTCTCTTTAAAATTATCTTTGCCAGTGATCACAAAATTTGTTTCCTTGCTGAGGAAAACCCTAAACTGATAACCGATGATCCACACGCTACAGGCTTGTATTGTATTCAATTTCTTTCAGCATATCTCAGTCTTCAGTCTGGACTAATAAGGCAGTTTTCATACTCAAGCTTTTTGAACGTATTTGTTCAACCGACTCAAGTATTTTCCACTGAGTACTAAACAACTTACCTTAAAATGTATTTTTTTGTGTCAGTCATGTTAAGACAATCATGTCCTTCAGAAACTACTAGATAAACAATCATAGGTACTTGACTTCATCAAATATATATTTCCTAGAAGGGGCCTATGAGCAGATGATGGATTTTCAGCTATTTTTAAAAAACAGATTTTTAGAAGGCTGGTAAATATGTGCACATTGTAAGGAAGAAAAAGTGATCATGAAAATAGGCCATTTTAATTTAATGCAAACTATTTATGCATCACTGATTGATTGTTACTAAAATAATGTCCTGATTTAAGTTAGAGCAGAACTAATTCTGGTCAGAGATTTTACTTTTCAATTAAGCCTCTTCTAACTTCACTTGCTGAAGGTGACAGCATATTTTTGCAGTTACTACCGAGAACTGGGATGCAGGAAGGCTCTGGCTTGTACTTGCTCCTGTGCAGACCCAGGTCACTGCTCAATCCTGTGAGCCACGGTGGGGGTGCAGTAAGTGAGAGGCTGCAGCTGTGGGGAGGAGTGGACAGGACAGGTGACCCTGAACTGACCAACAAGGTGTCCCATCCCGTAGACGTCATATTCAGTGTAAAGCTGACAGTCTTGCTCTCTCTTGCTCCATTCTTCAACAGCCAACAACCAAGGAGGACTCTGTCGGTTCTGCCTTTGATCCCAGTCTGTGCATCCCTGAATCCAGTTCCAGAATCCAGCTCCTGCACCCAGTTCCCGTCTGCTGCTGAGCCCAGCCTGGACCTTCCCCAGTGTCTGCCCACAGCATCAGTGGTGACTGTGATGTGTTTGCCATCAGGGGGGTGGGGTGGGGGGAGTGGGTGTGTGGGTGGGGTGTTGGGTTCAGTATTGGTAATGTAAATATTTGTATATATTTCATATTGTTATTATTATTCTCATGAAAGCAGTTTTTCGTTTTCTTTTCCAACCTGTAAGTCTCTCTCC
>NW_010404902.1:7844-21019 GCF_000710305.1 Buceros rhinoceros silvestris | reverse complement strand
AAACTGTTAAAGGGGCCGTCTGACACAGCTGACTAATATTTTTTTGCTATACTTCCAAGTCACTTAAGGCTAAAGTTAATACTGATTTACAAATGAGCTAATACTTTCTCATCTTTTTGTATTATGTAGCAGTTAAAGCATCTTGGGACCATGGTAAAACCAAATTAACAGCATCTGAGATTAACGGAATTCTGCAATTAGTCTGGTTTACTAAGGAAGCAAAGCTCATGCAAATATACTGTCTACACACACTCCATGAAAATCTGTAGATATTCAAGTCTAGGGAAAAAATACCCACAGTTGGCCCATTTTCAAAGCAGACCTGGGAAGTGAGAAGTCATTCAAAGGTGACCCAACAGCACACAAACTCAGGTGGTTGTTTTCTGTAAGGATTCCGATTCCAAATAGGGACTGAGCTACCTCACTGAGCTAAACCTGCAACATAAGTCAAAGCAGTTACCAGACACCCCCGGAAACCCAAACTTTAATAACTGCAGAGCTTGTGAAACTACTACTTCTTCCCCACAACAAGCACCTTCCTAGAAAACAAATAGAAAGATACAGCTTAAATCTTTGTATTCCATTTCATCAATAGCTTGGTTTTTATTATTTAGTATGAAACTAAACAGTCCGGTGGAAAAAAACTTCATTTCAGTATTTCCTCATTCTTGTTCCTGAACTTTTGCATCTTAAAAGACAACATTGTTCTAACAATTATTGCTCTGTGATAACATGAACACTTGTGGTATGTGTCCAAGCACATGTCCCTTAGCACTGGAAAGAATAAAGACGACAGAACCTATTTGAATCCAGCAGTAGTTTATTACCCGCTCATTGCCGATGAAGTTAGACACTTCAGTTACCAATCAATATGAGTTCCAATATTAGTCAACGACTGCAGAAAGTTTACAATGAGTACAAAATCATTAACAATAACATAACAAAAAGTTCTGATGTATTAATTTTTAAAACATCAGTTGTACACTATTATACAGCAACCATTATATCATCCTCACATACCTCAGGGCTTGAATTTGAAAGTATTTTTAACAAAACAGATCTCCAAGAGGTTGAGAGACTGGGGGTTACAACTGCATTATTTCCTGAACCACTACTAGCATACAGCCTTACCTTGTACAGGCAGAGCTAGTTTATATTTGATCAACAGTTGCTTTTATCAGGGAATGCAGTAACAAGGAAAAATCTATACATAAAAATTAAATTCCAATAAGCAATATATTATATTTATGTATCTATATTGTACTACAGATTTCATATAAATCAAGTATAGGCCAAATTTTGGCATCATTTTTAAGTGCATTAAGTTTAATACAACATCCCCCTCAGACTTTGCTCTCTACTTTTCAGATAACTAGCTCCTGAACTGATCTTTTTCAGTTATGGTACTTTAAAATATAGAACTGTCTTGGGATCTAATTTCCATTTCTGAAATACCACTCTCCTCTTTCATTACACTAACAAAAATAAAGTTGTGGGGAAAACTTGGTGACCGATTTAGTCAAAGTTGAGTGACTAATAAAACTCTCCAACTTGATGGGACTTTTTATTTACTTTTCCTGGTCACTATCTTTAATTAATTAATACTATCTTTAAGACAGTATTCTTGTGTTTACCCTCTACCCTTCTTTGATCCTACAGGAACAGTTACTAATTACAGGCAGCAAGCACATATTGCTTTGCCTCATTGTTAAATGGACTCTTACCTACGTGAAAATTATTTCTGGAGCAGAATGGAGTGCAAAGAAATTTTTCTAATGCATAGTTAAATTTGCTTCAACTCCAGCACGTGATACTGGCTTTTCAGAGGACACCTGAAGACCTATATCCTCTCTGCCACACAATATCTCATTTTGTTTCCAGACTGAGGGGTTTTTGCCTTTGTTTCAAGAAGTATCAGAAGAAGAAAAAAGATCAGTGACCAAGTATCAATTTGACAAATTGATATTCACGGCCACTTAAGCTTTCCAGTAGAATAAAGTTCTGGCATGAACCCATTCAAAGAGTACTCCTCCCACCAAAAAAATCCAGGTTTCCTCCAAGTTATTTGTAGAGTATAGAAATAAATTATATCACCTAGAAACATTCTACATTAGACCAAAACCCACCCAAGAATCAATTTACAGTAAGCTGAGTCACAATACCCCAAGAAATCAATTCTGCTGTCATCACTTTATCTACTGACATTATTCTGGGATCTCATCATTCAGCACAGTTAGGGTACAGAGGGGAAAGCTTCAGTGAAGTGGTGCAAATGTACAACCAGTTCCAAGAAACACCTTCCAAGTTAAGCCCTTTAAAAGTCTTGTAAAAACTGGCCTAAGTACCATTTTAAAAGGAAAAAATCTCTCAGACCTCAAAAGCAAGGATATGACATTTACAGCTTCAAAGGTAAGTCACTTCACACACACAGATGCATGTCAGAGCGTGGGCCTGACCTTCAGGGTTCATTCTCAACGTAACAGGGAAGGAGCTGGGTGCAGAACTCCCAATAAAGTTGTCAGGGGTTAGACAGCAATGCTGCTTCATATCATTGAATTATTAAATATCTTATGTATTGTGTGTGGAAAATCTCAATTTTGTATTGAGAAGGCAAATACTGAAGTAGAGACAACTTTTAGCACAACAGATGTATTTACTTACAGCATGCAAGGTTTGTTTTTATGCATTTGAGCAGCCAACAGCCACTAACAGCCCTTAAGTATTTACAAGTTCAAAATTACAATCTTCACATAAGCAGCAACTGCTTACAAAAAGATCAGGTCACTCCTTGGGAAACAAGCAAGAAATTGAGTAAAAGACACTGAAAGCAGTAATAGAGAATAGTGGCAAAGGAAAACATAATAGCTTTTAAAGTCCAGATAATTTAACACTTCTGGTAAAAAGAGAGCCACCTAACACATTTAGAAATACCATTTTAAAAGAGACACATCCGTCTGGTTTGGGGGTTTTTTGGTTTTCAGGAGAAAAGCTGTACATAAGCCTAAAAAAAATTCGAAGTACATAAAACACAACTCCTTTTGGTTTGTCAGTTGACCTTAACATAGCTTCTCCACCTTGTGCTAAGGCAGATGTGATCAGAAACTGAAGAACTTCACAGGTGATCACACAGCAGAAAGATGCTTCAACCCCAGTTCGTAGTATGGGAAGCAAAAGTAACACCTTTTCCATAAACACGAAACTTCTCCCAAAATAATATTCTAAAACTTACCCAAGATGCATATGTTAGTTCTGATCGAGGGGCAGATGAGAAAAAACCCTGCTTCTATGTTTAAGGCAGTCCAAGACTAACTTGAGCCTCTTCGGCCTCTTGGAAACAATTTTTGTACCAAGTTACCCCCTACATAACTGTTTAGTTTCAGGTGTTATGTCATACAGTAATCAAATGAGACACATCGAACTCACAGCTTTTTGTAATAAATGTGTATTTATATCCACTTCTGTAGAGCTGCAGTATTTCTCTCTTTGGGACTGTACAACTTGGAACTCAGGAATTTCTAGCAGTGACATATGAATATATTCTTGCACCACTTCATGAAAGGTTTGAAGTGTACTGTCCTTCTGAAAAGACATTTAACTACCTTTTAAAGCTATGTTAAATTCATTTATAAATAATTTGGTACCAGCTAGTACTTATACTAGAAACATTTTCTATGTTCACCTCTAGGAGTAGATTAGGGTACATGAAGTGCTGTTCTGTTATGCCCAATTTGAAGGAATCTTCGGTTATTAATAAACAAAAATACACTAATACAAACATTTAAGTTGGATTTTTACATTTCTGTGATTTTATAACAGTATTCATATTGCATGATATTTTGTGTTAAACTGCCCTCGAGCCCCTTATAAAACAGTAAAACTTTTGTCATGTAAACTTCTGTGAAGTAGTTGCAGCCTTGTATCAACATTCTGATAGACATTTCCCATGTACTAGACTATGTGGTATATGGAACATGACATTCTGAAGTTACCCAGTGTAACGTATAAAAATATAAAATATGTATTTATGAGTAACAGTAGAATAAGCTGCAGTGCAATTTTCCTTTGTCCTGCCTGCATGTGATTTTGACCCACTCTAGACCTTCCAAGGAGGATTTTTTTCCATTAACAGTACAACAGGGCAAGCACAGCTAGAAAAAATAGCATGAACTCTCTTATGCTGTAAACTTGGAAGTTCCTAAAAGTCAAATATGTACCTTTAAAAAATTAGTTTTGCTCACTTTTCTAGGATTTAAACCTTTTATTATAAACTGTAAAGCTAGGATATTTAAGGAGAACATGCCCTAAATTTTAGAGAAAGTTATCCTATTATTTTCACCAGCCCTCAGATTAATATCATTGGAACTACACCACTGGCTCAGGGCTTTGAGCATAAGGCATTTTGTGTACATTCCTCCCAGCTGTTTATTTAATGACCATCTTAGTGTGCAAAGCCAAACCAGTAGAAATCCCCGCCTCGAAACCCGATTTACCTTTTACCGCACATTCAGCAGTAAATGCAAAAGAGGAACAGACAGAAAAATCAAATCCAGAAATATGCACTGGAGCACTAACCGTTTTGTACTAGGTCTTCTCAGCTATAGGATGTGTGTCACACGGTCAGAACCGTCGGTTCTGAACACCTTAGTTTGAATACATTCACAGTGGTGCGTGCTGGAGAAATGCGTCAGATAAGTCAGCTTGTCGCATCACCTAGTGCCAGTGTACCGTATCTCAGACTGCTCTGAGGAGAGAGCAAGTTCATTTTGTTAATTTACATATTAACAGTCTGGAGAGAGGAGCTCCAATACAAAACCCCCTTCTGATTCCAAATCTTGTTTACAAAAACCGTTAAGCTTTGCATTCTAGCTAATCACATTTCCCAACCAAGTCATGTTCTTCCAGAAAAAATGGAAGATACAAAATGAAGAAATTCCTGCCTGGCCAGACAATAAGACAGCTCTTGCTGCAATATGACAGTTCCTGACATGGAAAGAACAAATGAGGCAACGCTTAACAGACAAAATTAAACCAAAAGAGACACATGAAATTACAGTTGAAGGGTCATATTTTACTTATCGCTGGAAAAGAAGCGTGAAAAGCTGAAAAGTGCAATATAATGCAGTAAAATTTAGATATGCAGAAACCATTTATGCATTGACCATACTGCCCTGACTGCTCATAATCTGCCTATCAAAATGATTAAAAATTTAATTTGATGATTATATTCTCTTATAGCTATCTAAACTGGGTAAAAGTGATTATCACCTGTAAATATAGTATGTTAATACATAAAAATACATATTTTTTTCTAGAGTAAGAATTATATTTTCTAAGCAAATATCTAAAAACAACGGTCCTTCTAAATGAGTTTGGAATAATAAGCAAGGCCCATTTCTTTGCAGAATGGGGTGGGTTTATTGTTTATATGTTTAAACAATTTTTAATATCTGCCCACTGTATAAACAATCTCCAGAAAAATATAACCTCTTCCAGTAACTTACAATACACGTTAAAAATACTTACAAAAGGGATTATTGTCCATTTACAACATGTTGAGCTTAAGGTCATGTTTCTTGGGTCACTTCATTTATGCAGTTTTGATCAGGCTAAACTGAATATTCTGGATACTTGAACTATGCCAGCAACATGGACAGTGAAATATTTTAAAATATCTGCCTAATTATGTAGGATTTTAAATAAAATTAGGCATTTTTACATCACAGTATGTATGGCATTTCTTAATTTAGCAACAGAAAGGCACAGTTATTAAACCATAAAATACAGTACCCGAATCGTGTATGCTAGTGATATCTACTAATGCCAAGGCCAGCCATTTTACTCTGTAGAGGGGACTAAAGAAAAAGGCTTCTGTTTGGCTTTTAAATTTGACCTCATTAGAAGTTTGGTCCATTAGAAATGCCTGTTGGCGGAAGCATCTTGAAGCAGGATTTCAGGAAAGAATGAAGGAAAGCAAATTTAGCAGTCTATGGTCCAACAGCTTGAATAAATTACTATGAAATGGCAAACACATCGCGAGTGGAGCTTTCCCATTAGTTGCCAGACATACCTGTTAAAGTGTCAATGTATACAGGTACAGTATGACAGACATTCCAAATACATTCATTGCATCACACACACAGACTTTGTTACAGCAATAAGACATCGCATTTAGAGATTTCAGCACTTCTCATGGACTGATATTTGGCTTCTGGCCCCATACCATACCCAGAGACATGCCAAGTTCTTTAAATGCTCTGCCTGCTATATAGTGCTGTTAAAGTGAAGACCCTGCTAAAGCCAAGCTCACTGGCCTTCCCTTAGCAAACTAGTGCACCTCTTCAAAAAGCAACTAGCTCTGTTTTCCCTGTTTAAAGTGATAAAATGCATCAAGAAAGACCAATAAAATGGAAGAGGCAAGGAACAATAAACACGAGGGAGAACCCAACTGTTCCGTACGTAATATAGCGATAGGGAAGCTCAACTTCCATGCGTTGTCTTGCTTTCCGTACATCGTCATGTGGTATGCAAAATACTTTACATGCCAGTGGAATAGTGGCTTTTTTCATCGCTGCTTTTGTTAACAACAGAACTATTACTCCAATCAACAGCCGCAGTATGGCTCTTCCAAACGCAGTCACAGTGAGAGAGGAAAGAGATAAAGGTAACATTTCAGGAGGAGGATCGAGCTTTAGACCCATGATGTGAGAGCCACAGGCTACTCCAGCACCACAGCCCAGTATCTGAGCTGTGTCTCCTCGCGAAGTGCTCCAGGTGTCTAGAGTAAAAGAGAAGATGCCCAGGGCTAAATGGAGACTGATGATAATCAAGGGTGCATATTTGTAAGTTACGTTGAAGTTATCAATCGGGTCCACAAATGGATGGAAGACAACCAAGATGAGAATAGCATACAGAAATCCAGCAATAACATCCTGTTGAAAAGAGAGAGATATAGTTTCAGTGTAACAACCATTCAAAAGAAAATAATTTAAGTTACGCAAGCATGGAGACAAGCCTAGTTGCTCTGTTGCTAAAAGTGACTTGTGGATTCCCATCTTCTCATTTAGTGTACAGGATTCATATTTTTATGTTCAAGATAAGGCATTGCATTTGATCACCTATTAATAGCACATCTGCATCATGATCAGATCATGACCACAAATAAAGCTATGGTCTACGAAGCTGGAGATCAGCCTATTTGCTGGCTCAAACGGTCCCAGTCCAGGACTGGGGCATTCCAGCCTACAGTCAGCACAAAGCTAGCTCAGCTCCATAAGCTCTGCCAACTTAGTTTGCTGGAACAGCTCAACACTGAATCTACCTGCCTGGGTGCTACCACACAGGCACGCTGGCAGCAACAGCTGGTAAGGCCATTGAGGACCACGGCAGCTAGACATTAGAGCAGCTCAGACTTTCCACTCCGTTCTTGCAGTACTGCTAATTCTGGAGCTGAAGAACTGCTTGCAACTATTAAAGGGAAGGAAGAGCGAACTTCTGTGGCTTCATACAATTGAGTTTTATTATTGTTTTTAAAATGTCTTAATTAAATTATAATCAATTAAATTAAGTCATTTATTTAATTTAGCATTAAATTTCAGTTACTGTTGGTTAATCACTCAGTTGCACAGAATTATCTGCAACTTTTGCCTCCTTTAGTTGTTAAGGAGGAATTTGTTGAAAGCTTTTTAGAAATCCAGGCACTAGAAAGCAAATCACATCCATTCACATGCTTATCAACTTTTCCATATGAGCCAGGAGATGGCTCATATACTCAGCAGTATTTGTATTGCTCCATCTTCAATGAATCACTTACGGACTTGCACTAACAGAAAGCTTCCTAATACAATTGACTGACATCAGACTTGCTCATTTCAGAAGCAACCATACCAAATTTCTGCTCTATTTGCCACCCTACCACCCACCCCCCGCCAAACTCAGGCACAATGGCTGATTTATATTACAGGCAACACACAGTTGTATTCACCCAAACACTACTGAGGATTCAGATACGAAACTGCTGCATAACCTAGTCTACCTGATGCACGACTTTATTTGAAGACATTATCTGGCAGCTGACATTATCAATGAAGTATCAGTTCGTCCCACTGTCCTCCACTGAAGTGGATCTGACTTGGGAAGCCTCCTAATGAGGAATGCAGATACATCATTCAGTCTGAGCTGCCTTATTTTCACATACACTGTGTTCATCTACCAGCTTACAAAATCTGAAGCCTGGTAGTGAGTAGTATCTGTTAGCTTTTCTCCTTCTAGCATGCTCAAAAACCTTTTGAGCCATCCTTATTTGTGGTCTTACATTCTGATTAACATTTTGTAGTGTTCTTTTCCCATGTTTACATTGTATACATTTGTTTCAGTTCTGGGTTTTTTTAATCCTTTAATAAATAAGTCTGTTACTTGGTTTTAGAAATCTTGGTAAGTGAAACCCTAGCATGTAGCATGACACTCTGAAATGCGTAGCTGACATAGAACCCAAGTGGGCATTAAGAGCTACCCTCTCATCCTGCAAAATTATTTCTACTCTGTAAAGGGAAACTTAGTCTATGCTTTAATGCAGTCATTAATTTTGGAAATTAAACTACTGTTAAACATCAGCTAAGCTTCAACTGTAGACTGAGCTTATGAAAATATAACAGAAGTCTGACAACCACTTTTAGCTATCGTATCAGTATCTCTGCTAAAGAAATCGAAGTATTCTGTTCCTATATAGTAGAACATTCTAAAAAACCTATATACAGTAACTGCAATGTAAAAACTGAAGTGTGAGGGAAGCTTATGAAATCAGAACAGCAATAAAAGTTTAGTAGAAATACTTTCTTACCAAAATTGAATGCATTCCCATGTAAATTCTACTACAGCAAACCAAAAAACTCCAGCAGAATGCAAGGATCAGTCCAAACATAAGGGGATACTGGTAGGGAGGAAACACAGAGATTGTATTAGAATCAGGGGGAAGAAAAAGAAATTTTAAATCACTAAGCATTCTATAATTAACTCCAATTAATGCAACTTTGGCTTCCCCTTTTCCTTGCCCTAGCCTGCCCAAGCCTACTAGACCACCTCAAGTCAGTCCACTTTTCATAAAGTCAAAACATTGAGTCAAACTTTTCCAACTTTTTTCCTTGTCCTCTTCCTCTGCATTCAGGATATACGAATTTCAGGGCATTGTTTGTATCTTTTTAAACACAGCCGTAAGAAGTTACTAGATCTTTGTAGCAGTTAGTCTTGCCATGTTACAATATTTGAAACCGGCAACATGGGCAGAGACAAGCCTTAGGCAATAAGCTCTGGAACAGTTTTACACGGATGAAGCAGCTACATAACTTACTAGTATTGGTAACAATTAATCTAGCTTCACCTTTCTCCTGAAAAGGAAGAACTCATAATGATTTACAAATAAATTAATTCCTTACACATTGTTTTAGAGTTTCTGCAATCATTGACTTAGTCTGAACATCAGTAAGAAAGTCCTAGAATAGTAATCTTTTTTGTTCTCTACAAACCACGTAAATCTCCTCTTACAATCCACACTTATTCAGCAAATTGCAACAAATAATTATTTCCACCTTCTGTGATAGAACATTTTTTACTAATAAGGACTATTTACCAGGAACAATCAAAATACTTTGTTTTAATAAGCACATATAAACATGTTGAAACTTAGTATTTAACTGCCTTAGGTTTTGGATAAAAATATGCTAATTCACCTCTTACATCACAGCAAGAAATACTTTCCCCCCTACCATATTGCAAAATGTTGTACAGCACAGGATACAGCTTCCTTTTTTCAGTATTAAAAAAACTACTAGTTCTATAAAAGAAGCAGTCACAAGACAAAATGGCATGTTTCCAGAATTGCTTCACTTCCTACATAAGAGCAACGATAAACCTTTTCTACATAAACAATTCAGTCTGAGTCTGAACGTCAGACTAAAAATCTAAGAATTACAAGCCTTTTTCCTCACTCTCTCTTGCTCCTTTTATGGGTAACATGAAGGGTAGAATATCCAACAAATTAGAAAACGTATCTTTAATCTTTTTGGAGAAAATTGTAAGTTCTCTGTGAAGGCCACTGAACAGATTGACAAGCTTCTACATCAGTCTTTCATTGAAAGGTTTAAGAAGATCATTAGCCGTCTGCATTATTCCAACATTCTTCGAATTTTCAGCTCCAGGACCATGTTACATGACAAGCCTAAAAAAAATTCTCAACCCAGCAGAAAGTAGGGAGACTTACATTTCACATAGGAAATACATTTCACAGGAAAAATCAATTCTAAATGCCCAGCTCACGGTTATATAACATCTATTTTAAACTCTAACTCCTGTAGCAACATTTGTCTTTGTTTCTCCCACTTTCATCTACAAATTGTACCTAAACAAAATCATGTACTTAGTGATTCATTTCAGAATGAAATGATGAAAGAACAAACTCCATTTCCTGCCTTACAGAATTATGCTAATAGTGGGTGGTACTCCAGTAACTGGGTCATACTCAAGACACAACTGCAGAGTTATCAGATGCTGACATTGTTATAGTGGCCACAAAAGTCAAGCTTGTACCCTGTGCTGTGCCACCAGAACACATTAAAAGTGTAGCCCCATTGCACCTCTATGCTCGTTCCCATCAGTCTCAGGGTAGAGCCTGCTCCAGGAGCACGCTATAGCTACACAATCTCCCCACATGGTGCTGTTCCACCCTCCCCTCAGAGGACTGCTGAAGCCGAAGTGCTGTATATACAGGGGCAGGTATACCCTCTTATCCTCTGAAACAGAGAGGAGCTTCCAGCACCTCTTTACAGGCTCCAAAGATGAAAGCCTGGGAAGACAGACTTCTTGTTTGTCAGATTAGGAAGGGAAGATTTACTGCCTCCAGAAGCAACACAAACCTCTTGACCAGAAAATGTAATAGCATCACAATTACTTGGTGGTAGAATCAGCTTGCAGGTGTTCACACACATCGAGTTTCCAATGGTTTTGTCCATCACTTGATACCCTATATCAATTCTTGTTTCCCGACATACATCTTTTGTGCTCTCAAGCTCCAGTTAGGAGTAAGGCTTTTCTTTAATAAAGACGTTTCCTGAAATACCTGACAGAGACAGAAGCTGGAGCTTTAGCAGAAGACCAGTGAAGTGCCAGGCTCAACAGGCTGTAGCAGCTAATGATACTGCAGGTAAGAAGCTGGAATTGTGGGGGAGATGACGTTAGAGCAGCTAAACAGCAAGACCCTTTTCCTTCATACTCCTTGTTCTCAGGTATATGAGAATAATCTTAAGAGTCCTGGGCAAGTCATTGCAAACAGCAGGAGAGTAGGATAAATTCTGGAAATGAAAATAAATGCTTGCTCATAATTAGGAACTCTCAAGGGAGGGGTGTTTGGAGAAGAAAGAAACTGTCACAAGCTCCAACTCTGAAGAAGGTTTTGGAAATAATATTGGGTTCTGTCATATCTCACTAATTCTGTTTTTAATAGTATTGAGAATAGACACCCATCAAAACATCTGAAAACACTGGCTAGCTTAGCTTCTCTGTAACAAAGCATCTGTATCCAAGAGCTCAAACACTTCCCTATTGTGTCCTCAATAAAGTCAATTATGCATTTAACCCCAATTCACATATTCTTAAGTAAAAGAATTTAACTTGAACCCAGTCAAATTATTATTACTGAAATAGTATGACCTGTCCACAAATGTATCTGCAGTGTTAGGCACATGCTGATTTATTATCATGCACTCAAAATATCATAATCACAGAAGTCCTAAACTCAGTTTGTTTCTACCCAAGAATGCCTATTCACCACAGTACTCACAGCAGTACTGTATCTAGTCTACTATAAAAAAAAGCAGATTGAAACAATTATTCTAATTTCCTCTGGAATAATATTCCCGAGTTCCAACAGTTAAGTCACTTTTTGTGACTTGTTCCTGTGCTAAGTGTTCTCTACGCTCCCACCGTTGTGCAACCAGCACACTTGGACAACTGTCAGTTTATATAAACTGGTAGTTGTTTTACTGACTGATAAGAAAGCTTCAAATGTAAAGACATAAATATGTCTAAGCTACAGGAATACAATTCGACCTAAAGGTTTTAAGCTTTATCTGCCCTGTTACAGTATATTACATCCATACCTCCCTGCACTGTCCACAGAACCAATCTGATTTTCTTCCCACAACCCCAGGACCCATCTGTGGAGCATGATAAGGCTGCACATACCCTTTGGGGCTCCATAGTTTGCTGGCAGAAATCAAGCTGGAGAACCCTCTCACGTCAGCACACAAAGCACACTACCCTGCCGCCTCCTCCTTAGCCTGTTTTCACTCAATCCTTTTAAAAGCAGTCACTGCATTCAAGAATTCCTAGAACACTGCAATGGCACCACCTGCTTAAAATCTGCCTTGAGGTGATAAGGCAACTGTGTATTTTGCTCTCACACGTAGGTATAAGCATAAAAGGTGACTAAAGGAGAACATTAACGCACCCACACACCTCGTAGATCAGCAAGAAGACTGCTCAGCAGCACACCAAGTCATAACACCTACAGAGGATGTGACCTTGATTCTTACACAAAAAGAGCTGACGCCATAAATTTATTTCCAAATTATTGTCTGAGGATAATGCAATATTGAGGTACTACCAAGCTTTTTCTAAAAGTTGTTTCATCTAGAAAATGACTGCCTGTACGCATCTTGCATACATACATTGGTTACAGCATGCTTATAAGTATCCTTAACCTCCCACTGCCTAAGCGTACAAAATCCTCCCAAATACCAAAACGTCTTTTATTAGTATAGTGCCTTCATACTAGTAGCATTTTTAATAATTTTTACCTGCTTTAAAATAAACAGTGGATTTGCAAGTCTCTCAATTGCAAATGTATCTTCAAAGAAAAACAAAACCAAACAGCTTTTACTATGTCTACTTAAAATAGGCATATTTTATGAAAAATTAATGTGAAAATTTAATATAAACTAACTTCAAGCACTCAGAAAAAAGCCATAAGCACTCTTTTTTTTTTATATTTGCTTGGGTCTCTTATTTTAGAAAACATTGCATTCACAAATTTGAAAATTGAATTATCAATTACAAACTTTTAGATCTTTTCTACATAGCTGTATACAGACATGCTAATAGCCTCTACTGAAATGAACGTTATTAAA
>NW_010404902.1:338-7724 GCF_000710305.1 Buceros rhinoceros silvestris | reverse complement strand
AACCCTAGCAGTTTTAGTCCCACAGTTCCTCACATGCCAAATCAGACCTACAGAAGGACAAAGGACAAGATGACAAGTGCACTTCTAACCTCTTCCCCAGTTCGCTGCTATTCTCACACGTTTAGGCACCAGAAGGCAGACTGGCATTGTACCTCCTTTCAGCGGAGGGTCTGAAAGGTTGTCAGAGATCACAGCTGGCAGAGGAAGACATAAAGAACAGGTTTCATTCTCTCAGTTTGTTCTTTCTGATAACAGAAGTGACATATCCTCATTCCTGATCATACTTAGTCACTTTGAGTCAGATATTCAGGAACAGCCCATTTCAGTATTTCTTGAACTACATACTGCTTTTTTCTAAATTAAAAAAAAAAAATCAACTTGCAAATCTTAACCTTATATAAAAATAAAAACACTTGCATAGTACTCAATCTGAACTTCAAAAATCACATTGACTCAAAACCAACATGAACCTGGCATTGTTCTCCTTGATAAAAGCACCCCACGCCCCATATTAGATCAAATCACTGATACCCAGCTTGCACAAATATTTTTCCAAGGCCAGAATAAAACTTTAATAATACACATAAGCACATAGTACAAATACAGTGTTAGAAGATGAAGTGGAGGCAGATGGAACTGACAGCAGAGACTGGAGATAGAGACAAATGCAACACATAGATTTAAAAGCTTTGTTGACAGTTTGGCTTTTAAGTGTTTGAATGGGTATGTTTTTTGAAGGCATCACACCCATTAAGAAAATTATCCCAGTCTTAATGCACATGACTAAGAGGCAGATCACCAAACATGTTATTTAATAAAAAAGGATTAAAAAGGTTAATTGATTTCTTATATTCACATATTAAGTTACAGAAAAAGCTAAGAATAAAGCTGATTGAGTAGACCATCATCTCTCAGGCCTCAATTTTGTTCCCATATGCAGAATCTTGTTTTAATCAATTGAACTGAATTACATTGGTCATATTTGGAAAATGGCTCCCAGTTAAAAACATAAGGCATACAATTCTCAGTCTTAAGGGATAATTCCTATTTTTTTCAATTACATCCTCTGAAAAGGGCTTGCAAGCTTCTGAATGGATCTCATAGAAAACATTTCCTTCAAGTGCCTATCCTCTTCCCTCCCCTCAATCTGACTTCTTGCCAAGAGTCTTGATAACATAACCATTGTTTAAAAATGCTCATAAGGAAACAATCTGTCCTAAAAGCTTTGACCTAGGTCAGAAAATTCCTCCTTTCATAATGGAACATTCTTAAAACACATTCTAGATGTTTATTTCTTTACTTTTTAAAAACACATCCTACGCTGGAGAAGTTACCAACATCCACAAAGGGTTCTGAACTAATTTTCTATTATTTTCAGCATTCTACAGTATTACTCAATGATCTTTTTTTAGTCATACGATAGCTCTGAAGTTCAGTCTCAAAGTTGAGACAATTATTTCGAGCCAGTGTGCACTGAAAGAACCCAAGCAGCACTTGCCACATCATGTACTGAATAAGTTATTTGGGCTAGGGATTGGCAATAGTCATATGAAAAGCCATAATCAGTGTTTACAGGAACGACTGAGACACTGGTTGGCCGGATGAGTACAAGAAGCATGGCATATAAACGATTTTCTGGAGAGAGCTGAAGAAAAGGGAGAAGAGGATAGTTAAAAAGGAAAGATCATTTATGAGGCATTTTTGGAAAAATGAACAGACAAAAGGTATCTTTTCAAAGGCGGCCAAGTGAGAAATAACACTAAGCTACGTTCATAAATTATTTCCTTCTTGCTTCCACTGACCAACCATAATATCAAAAAGCATAACAATTTGAGTGTACTACATGTCATTATAAGATCCCCTTCTTTAAATTCCAAGATAAAGATTTCAATGTCAGCCTGCAAGGAATTAAAAGGTTTAATTTTCTATGAAAAAAATAAAGGGGTTACTATAGGAATTAGAGCTTGTCACTTCTTTTCCTTGCAGTCATTTAAAAAAAAAAATCCTCCCTCCAGCACACTCAGCCAGAATCACCTTTGGCTTGCTCTGCTTACTCCCCCAACACCTACAGAATAGTTTTTCTGCAAAGTTAAGTATTCTCAGGTTTAATCAACATGCCTTAAAGTATGAGGAGTGCCTTCCAGGTGCACAATGCACTAGGAGAAAAAAAATTAAGAATCCTTTCTTCATCAAAAACTCTGCATCTAACTTTATAGCATACCTTTTCACATATTCCCCCCAAGATACTTCACATTAAAGACTTGCTTATGCAAAACTGAAAAATGTATTTTATGCTAATCAACACCATTTAATAGGATGGGCTGCTGCACACCTATGGCAGAGATTCTCCAATGAGATTTGTAAGAACCGGCTATGCTCTTTTCAAACTTATAAGAGCACCTGAATCAAACAGGCCATATGACTTATCACAGCTTCCTTCACAAATAAACTACAAGCATTAATATGGGCCTCAAAAGATGACCTTACAACTCAAATACACAAGACAAGTACAGTGCTGATGCTCCAAACTTCTGTCCCTCTTTCTCAAGAGCTCTTCACTATACGGGCAGTTCTGGGTTTTCAGATCAATCACCCTTTCAGCTAAGCTTATGTCATACGAAGTTTTGTTTAATTGTTTATTTCAAGAAACACACATAAGAAGCCCAGTTAGACAAGCATGTATCTCTCCACCTAAGTTTCTTCATACCGTTTTAGTATTTCAGCCAAAATCCATTTGGGCATCTCGGAGACGAGGCATTGAAAGGAGTCTGTACTTGCTCTTAGGCACAGATTTCATAGATAAGAGCTGGCCTCCTGTGTGTACCTTCTAGTTTATCGTTACATCAATCTTACCGATGATAGAACCCCTTCAACAAGGACAGACACTTCAAACCAGACTTTGCCCACTTCCTGTAAAATTCTCACTCCAGTGGTGTCATGATTGGACTATTCATCCAACTCTGATAGCCAGTTACTCCCCATTCCCAATGGGATCTGAGAGAGGTCAGTCTTTTGAAAAGAAAGAGCAGGCAGACAGTTCTAGAGGTAGTATTGAGCAGTGCTGAATCAGAATCACAGAACAATGCAGATCTCTCCAAAATCCCAATACAGACCCTGCCAAACCCACCTAATTTGATTGGATTCTTCAGCTTTGGTTGATAAAAATAATGGTGTGGGTGAAAGATTTCTGGAAGGGTGCTTGACACGGTACCACATGACATTCTTGCATGATTGGTACTATAGAGAGTCAGTAGAGCACTAAGTAAATGAACACTGGAAAATACTTTTAGGTGTGTCAGTCAAAGGAGCCATTACAGAACAGGGGCACTGTGCTGCGGGTTTGGCAGTAGCACTTAAGGTCATCATTATCATCCGTAGGGTGGAAAGAGAGTCACTGACAACCGTATTTGCATATAAAATATTGGCAGGCAAGTACATAGGGAGGACAATAGTGTCATATTTAGTGATTTAAACAGCTTCAGAATACAGGCTTATTCAAACAGCTCTGGCTAATGTAGTTACACAAGCCAGCTATCCATCAATCAAGGCTATGGGCTCCTGCTGCGTATCGACTTAAAGTTTGTGCAGTGACTTGCAGTGAGAGTCAGCAGTTCCTGACTCAGCTCATTAACACAGAGCTCAGGAAGGAGCATGAACCCATCACTTCCCAATCCAGACAACTACTGCTGGAGCCAGGCTGCATACTGAAGGAACTCTGGGAGAAGCATATTTTCTGTCTCTCTGACTTACTCTTTCCTCCCTCCCCAAAACAAAACACCAGGGTTATGACACATTCAGGGACCATCCTAACTCAAGCACCATTTCTAATAAAATATGTATTGACATCTATTTGAAATCAGCAGTTCAAAGTAATCAAATAAAACAAAGAAGACTTCTTCCCATAGTCTCAGCCTTAGGCTTTTGGAGATTTCATAGATACTCAGCACTTCACACTGTCTCTTCCTCCCCCTTCAGGGCATGATCTAAGCCAGCCTGGCTCAAACCGTCAGTATTTCAAAGAAAGCAGGTTTTCCCCAACACCATGAAGGTAGACTTTTTCCTACATTATATTAAGATCTATAATCTCAACGTCTTAAGTGTTCATCCTCCTCTTTCAGCATATCAGAGCTTCAAAGACAGAAAGGAAAATATCAACATCTATAACACTCCTAAATTCTCCCGAGTCTGGCATAAGCTTTGTATTTCAAGATTACTGAAGTTTCTTTGGAACAAGTGGTTTTCCCTGCTGAGATTTAATTGTATTAGATAAATGAATATATAAAGATTATGCAAGTGGAATCAAAAGTTTCAGGCAAGCTCTCAAATACAAGGAGAGATTGTAAAGCTGTATGCCAAAATGGACAGAACAGTTAGCTATTATAAAAATTATCTTTAATATATAATTTGTTTCTGTCTGGAAGTTGGTTGCACTGAATAATCCCTATGCTCAAAGTCTCCAACTATGAAAATTTGTCACAACCATCTTTCAAATACATCATCTCTGAAAATATTTTACTTGAATACATTTATAAGCAAGTATTTTTGATTTACTGTGTATAGTCAAAAAAACTTTTGACTACTATGTGAAAGGAAAATAATTCTAGTAGGATTACTGATAGGCATTGAAAACTAAAAGCAAGAATTTAATTCAACAGGTTAAAAGGAAACCTACTGGAATAAAAAATGGGTTTTAAATGGACAAATTGGGCCTTATCTAGAAAAATAAGAGCAGATTTGCTCTGTTCTCTACATTGTTCAAGAAAAGACTCATAGATTGTCTTTGATAGAAAAGAACTATTACACAATTCTAGGAAGTCATAGCCCAAGGAAAGCAAGCTCCAAATAAGCTATACAGGAAAGTGATTCCTTCTCACTAGAGTAACCTCTTTTCGAGCAAGAGTGGCTTTCTTTAGTTTAATATAAACTTTGAAGTGACAAACTCCACTAAAGTTACCTGTCTCCCAGAATAGAAGTCCCTGCAGAGAGTTATCGTTCTATCTGCTTAAATTCCTACCCAGTCTTACTCCACTATGACTTTTCTTAACCAGGAGTCCTAAGACATGTGTTGATCATGACCAGGGTCTGTGTGATGCTTGTTTATACTGGATATCTAGAAAGACCGTACTCCAACATTGCCAACAAGTTTAAATCTAACCATCTGTAGCTACTGATAAATAAGTATAGTTTAATAAAAATCAGAGTTATAACAAGCTCTTTTATCATTAATAGCTTTCCAAGAAGTTGAGATCAGGCTTTAACCCCATCAGTTTCCAGAAAAGCGTAACAAATAGTGATCATATAGATTCTTCCCCCTTTCAATACAAGTAGAATATGGAGAACAACAGAAGCACTAGATGAAAACTTCGCTCTAGAGGTGAATCAATATGCTATATTATATTTGATTAATATTTGGAAATAATTTAAAAAAATTTCTGATTTTTAAATTAACATTTTGAAATGGTAGAAGTTGTTTCAGAGAGGTCTATTTTTCATACCTATTCACAGGAAAAAGGAATTAAAATTAAGACTCAAACATTTTGCTTCCTAATTTTTTAAGCATGATTCTAAATTAATAATAACAAGGCTAGATGAATTATAATAAATGCATATTAAAAAATCATAATAAGTTTAGTCAGTTAGCACAGTATTTCACAGACCACGGATACAGGGTTGGCAAACTGAAGATTGAACTTGGTTCAATGGCAAAAATACCATTTCACACACTCTCAGTCTGCTGGCTCTATAAAAGCAATCAAGCCAGATTCTCCTTTGTACACAGGACATCGGTCTGTGCAAACCGAATCGACTGGTACTACTGAATGAGGTTTCCCACGTGCAAAGAAATAGAAAACCAGTTCATTCTTCCAAGCGACATCAGCCCTACACATCTAACAAGTAATAAATCAACTACTCAGATTTTAGTCAGCCATTTGAAAAAACCCAAAAACTTTAAAATTATGCACCTTAGTGACAGAACTCCAAATATTTATTTCATAAACACCCACAAAACACGCACAAAAACCTGCACAGCTCTAGCAGAGGGATACTTGACACTTCCCTAGCAAAGAACATGAATCCCTCTGGGCTTTCCTTTGCGCATACTGTTATCACCTTCCAGAAACAGATACAGAAACTTTGGTTAAAGAGAGGCCAAATACAATCTCTAACCTTCAACTCTCTCTCCTTTCAGGCCCCCATTCTATATGCTGAGATAAAGCCAAACGTCACACTGTGACAAATGGCGATTGTTAACAGTAACCGCGAGGACAAGAGCTCAGCCGCTGCATTAGAGCTTAAAAAGAGAATTCTCCCTACCAAGATGACACATCTGACTTAAAATACACAGGTATTGTAATGACAATTTGTCAGCATTAACAACTTTAGAGCAGAGTTATTGTGTAACTTAAACATTACACACACGGCCCTCAAACCCCTACACTGCGTTTGCAGCCTGGGAAAGCCTTCTCCCTCGTCCACTCCCGAAATCGGTGCTGTGATTTAGAGAGCTGAATGCATGTTGTGCTTTCTTTGGAGTTCTTACCGCTGCCTACACTGCTAACAGCAAACGTCTAGGCACATGCAAGCCACAGCTTTCGTAAACTACATGATCAACAGTTTCATTTTAACTTAATCTATTAACCCGAAGTGACACAGGCAGATCTTAAAATTTTGCTGAATGAAGGTGCTGCAAAGATCAGAGATTATCAGTTCACGCTAATTATTAGCACGTTAATAGTTGTAAAACACTCTGAAAGTATGCGTACTCCTCAAAGCAGAAATAAGTATTTCCCATTTACAGGTAATGAAACTGAAAGATAGTGTTAAACTAAAGGCTAAAACTACAAATTGACTCAAGCCAAAAAGCACTTTAGTTCTTGGCTCTACACCAAATTCTGTCAGTAAAAGCACATGCCTGAAAAAATATCAGATGTCTATCCAAACTTTGTGCAAAGCACTCGCCCTGTAAGAAGTTGAAAAATACTCTCAAGAACAAAATGCAGATTGTTAACGCAGACTTTTAAGAATTCACAAAGTCAGCTAAACTTCCGTTCAGAACAGAATTACGAGGACAGTTCTTGTTACCTGAGCACTCACTTGAATCATAAAATATTAAAAGAAAAAAAAGGGGGGAGCAAGTAACAAAGGCACGAACTTCACTTTTTCCCAAACAAACTCAGTCACATCCTTACACCCCAGCGCTGGAAAACACAGGGAGGACAAGGAGGAGAGCATTACCTGCCAGCGGCCGTAGCTGAGCAGCAGGAGGGCCAGGGGGATGGCGGTGCCCGACATGGCGTGGGTGGAGGGCATGCTGTACTCGGAGTTGTAGAAGACCTCCAGCTTCACGGCGGGCGGGGAGGCAGGCCGCGGCCAGCGGATGACATC
>NW_010404902.1:0-242 GCF_000710305.1 Buceros rhinoceros silvestris | reverse complement strand
CCAGCGTATGCCACCCTTGGTGCACTGCCCCAGGTACATCACCCACACCCAGATGATGACAAGCCTCCGCCCCAGCCAGGCGTCCAAGTTCCAGATGCAGAAAGGGAAGAAGAGGAAGTAGAAGAGCTCGTTGCCCAGCTCTGTGCCCAGGCTGAAGAGATAGTAGAGGAAGCGGCTGCGGATGGAGAACTCCTGGCTACCGTCCTCCTCCGTGAGGGAATTGCGGCGCGGCCTCCTCCTCC
>NW_010404901.1:12674-14354 GCF_000710305.1 Buceros rhinoceros silvestris | reverse complement strand
AAAAAGGAGATCTTTGCTGACCTACCACAGTTGTATAGTGTCAGTGTTGTTGGTGTAATTGCATCTGGCCCTGCCTTAATTATGTGTGTGACAAGACTTGTGAATCAAACTGTGCTATCTCTTTCAGTTTTTAGCTATAATTCTGTTCCATGTGTTTATTTTAATTCACATCCTGTCAGCTGGGAAGAAGAACGCTTTATAGAATTATAGTTGTGGTTCTTTTCAGTTGTAGCAAATGATCTAATCTGTACTGCCTTCCACTATCTATGAAATTAATTCTTTATGTATACTTTTTTTTTAATTTGGTTTAACTAAAGAGTGCATTTTTGTATTCTTAGAATTAAATAAAAATTACATGATAACTCAAAACATGGAGAGGGGTCCTAACTCAATTAACCATTGTTAAATAGAATTTACATTACTTTGTTAATCAATCACCAGATGCAGATGGCTTTTTAAAAATTCAGTGCAGTATTGAAACACATTTACATTCCAGTCACTATATCATGTTGCCATAAAAGATGCTAGGATACAGTCAATTAAAAAATGAAAGAAAAAATTGTCATAACCATTTTTTCATTACTTTGCACAGTGTTTAAAATTGTTTGGTTACACTTCATTGCCTTGATGATATTTGTAAAGCCAAGACTATTGAGTTTCTTCAAAGCAAATTATGAGGTTACATATGCACAAATTAACTTATATCACGTATTGATTAACACAACTGAAAGGGTGAGCGGGTTTGAGACTTTTTGTACATGCCTTCTCTTGGAGACTGTAATCTGATACAACCTTGCATAGTCAGAATTAAACATGCACAGAGAAAAACTGTGCCACAAACTTCAATCTGAGGCAAAAGGTCTAGGATACAGGATGCTCTGAGTCAGCAGCAAATTTTTGATCCACAGTTCACAGGAGCTAGCAATTTTCTTTTGGTCATTTTCAGTTCTGGAGAAGCCTTCTCACAGGTCCCCTGGTCCCAGGGTGGAACCCACATTCTGTCTGTGCTTTACCATGACCAAGTTCTAAAGTACAGGGATAGGGACCAGGTTACAAAGTTTATATCTTTATATCACAGTTTATATCTTTATATCACAGGTGAGGATATATATTTAAAGTATTTTGCCTTCTCAGGATCTTACCAAAATGACTGTGAATCTGTAAACCACAGTTTCCAAATTACAATTTCATCTTTTCTCCAAGAAAACTCCCCTAATATATTAAAATCTTTCCTGCCGTTTCTAGTAATTTTGATTTGAAAACATCATGCAATGTACCAAATAACCAAAAACCAAAATAAAACAAAACAAAACAAAAAAACAGAAAAAAATCACAACTCAGAAAATAACATCAAAAAGCTAATGATATATAGTTGTTCAATGCGTTCTAGATCCTTGCCTTATAACTTTTGAAGCCTTGTATTTGGCGAGGCAATAGTTTCAAGTCTTCCCAAACCTCCTGCTACTGCTGTCTGGTGCAACCAGAGATGGCTGGAGAATCAATACCATTTTGGAGCAAGTTTTTAGCTTTGAAATGTACTAATTTTCTTCCACAACAGAACAATGATAAAACCTTCCTGGTATTTTCAGAAAAATGGCATTCTGTGAAAAGTTTTGACTGAAATATGAGCTGCTGGTTATGGAAACTGTAAGCAGCCTGGTGTTTGTGTTCAGGCCTGGG
>NW_010404901.1:11423-12546 GCF_000710305.1 Buceros rhinoceros silvestris | reverse complement strand
CTTCCTGGTCCAGAATTGAATTCTCTTATTTTAATACCCGTCTTGACTTGTCTAGGGGAGTCCACCTCATCCCAAATCAGTCTGAATGGGGCAAATAAATGTCTTCTACACAGTTCATTGCCCATTCTGCCTACCATGATATCTAATTCTTGACGCCCTCTCTCCAAATCTTCTGAAGAAAGTATTTGACGCATATTGCATTTTATGGAAGTTTTTTAAACTTAAAATAGGAATCTTAAGTAGCTACATCTACATGGCAGTGCAGACTGCAAGGTTTTTGAGGCTATTCTGTAAAATTAAGCTCTTCTAACTTACCAATATAAGTGGGTATTTCAAGTGAGCAAATCCCTCTGTGACTTAGGTCATTGGACATCAGCAAGACTGAACGTTTGACTGCTGCTTTTATTTTAAGGTATTTTTACAGCATCAGCTGCCAGTAAGCTTCAGACTATAAGTAACAAAAACAACCACAAACATCTTGGCAAAATAATGTCATAAATTTAAATAAGTACAATTTTTATTAGGTTTATTATTAAGAATTAAGAATTATTGAGAATTAAGAGCATTCTGCAATTATTGCAAAAAAGGGAAGGAATTACATTTTCTTATGGGCTTTGTTTCCTGCAACTTAATTAATGCAGCCCTCATTGCTGCTGCTTATTCCAGCTATATATATGACATATCTTCTTGGATTGTTACAGTCAATGAAAAAATTAAATGTTAAGATGAAGAAAAATCAAAATCATTGCCAATTCTGAGCGCAGGATTCTTCACTGGAGGGTAAAGAAAAAAATTTTGCAGTGATTGAAGAGTGTAAGATAGTATTTGTATTCTCGTTGCTAGTAATACAAAGGTAGTCAAAGGGCATTTTTGAGATACAGGAGAAAACGTATCTGTAAACAGATCTCTGATAGTTACTTATCCTTTTTTTCCTTACTACTCCAACTCCCCAAACCAGTGTAGAAGGATCAGTACAATCTGACAAAGAAGACAAAAGTGGAAATCTGAAGAGGGAGGCAACAAAGTCTACCAATACAAACACGGACATCCCTATGGTAAAAGACACTTTGCTCACTAGCAAAAACTTGGGAGAGTTTGCTTTATGTTTGAGACTTTTCCCTAC
>NW_010404901.1:5320-11343 GCF_000710305.1 Buceros rhinoceros silvestris | reverse complement strand
CCTACAGCTTGATTTGAAGGTTTCACTGCAATACAGAACTGTCTTACTGCACTGGAATTCGTCATGGGTTTCAATCCATAGCACAGCAAAAACATTCAACTTCAAGATCTTATCCTTAATGTTATTTTTCATAAGATTACAGAAACCATGCAGGAATAAGAAGGCAGAAGAGGAAAAATCTCAATGTAGTTAAGAAAATAAATATTAAAAATTAATAATCTATATTATTTGGGGGAAAAAAGAATTATCAGCATGGTTAAATTACGCTTGAGATTTTATACTAATAAGCAGATGTGAAATATCATCTATTCAGCATACTTACATGTTATCCATTATACTTACTGTTTAAAGCATATCTTTACAGGAAGATGTTTTTCAAATGGACATTTCCCAACATTATGTGTGCTCTAGCTGTAGTATGAGTTTGTCATTTTAGTAGAATAAACATTAGTCTGGGACTCAGGAAATCTGAATCAATATCTTGGTTTACCATTGGATTGCTGCACAATCCAATTGCTAGTAGTAAATCTTCCTGTAGTAAAAGATTTTGTTAAGCCCAACAGAGGAAAGCATGAAGTATAGAACGTATTGTATCAAATCGTACACTCTTGGCATATACAAAACAGTTTGTACATGTTTTTTTTCTGACTAGTGCTTAGAAATAACAAACTCTTTATTATGACCATATTTGTCTCAATTGTAGAAATTACATCTTTGAAAATTTCTACTGGACTGCACAAGAGTTTCCTTTACTTGTCCAGGTTCACTGAAGTCAAAACACCTAAGCCAATTTAGATCAGCTTCTGTTCTTAGTATTTTAGGTCTGAGATTTCACTTGCCTCACAGCAGTTTTGATGACTAATACATCATTCCTGGGCTGAGCAAATTAATTTTATGGCATATCTTTCTGTCTTTTTCTTTATTTTACACTCTAGAGTTATTAAAGGTCCTCCTTTAAGTGGTAAACTCTAATAGTTAAGCATATGTGTGTATACTTCTGCATATGAAAGATATTTTTCAATCGTAGACAACTTGGTCATGCACTGAATATTTTTAAGGTAGAGTGGTTAAGAAATACATTTTGTATTTGTCTTATGCAGCCTCATGCCTCTGAAGCCTCAAATGAAAAATTTCCATTAGCATCTCTAGAAGACCTTGAGGGTAAAATTTCTAAACATCACATTATAGGTCCAAGATTATTTTTTGATGGATTTTACATGTTTTTCTCCAGCATATGTTAAACATTTGTGCAACAGAATTTATTTCCTAAATAAACTGCATGTAACAGAACATGTATGCTGAGTTGATATTAATATTCTTTGCAACATAATATTGTTATAACAGAAAAGACAAGAAAAGCACCAGAATCTCCATTGTAGGCTCTGGTTTCTGTTTTAACCCTTCATTATCTTAAATTAGCATTTGAAGCATATGAGTGCACGTGTCTTGAATGCCTAAATTAACTCCAAGCTGAGATAATGTCATCTTTAAGCTTATCTCTCACAATATGAGAGATTCCCAAGGCAGGAAGTTACTTGCAGAATGTGCCTGACTTGTTGTATTAAGGCAATCAGGTAATAAAAGATAGACTTTCTTCAGGTGATAATTTATTTGACAGAGAAGTAAGAACAGTAGTGGCAGTGGAGATGAAAAAAGGTGTGTCGCATTCAATGGTCCACAGGGGCCACAATTTTTTACTACAGAGCAGGCAGTTATGGACTGCAGCAAAGGATTTTGTGTGTTTCACATGATCTGCAATTTCTCCTGCTACTTAGAGAGGAATCGTTTTAACCATCAGTCTCTGGGGTGTGATACTGGGAAACTAGATGCATTCTGCAGTTCTGAATGACATTTAAATTACATGGTTTCTTTTTCTTTTTTTTTAACTCAGGAATACAAGTGATTTTACTATCCCAGAGAAAGTGCTCAGTAATCATATTCACATTGAAACGGCTTGAAGATCAACCAATTATAGCAGGAATTGAAATACATGAATCATGTTTTAGACAAAACTGAGAATCAATCTGAAATAGAGAAGGTTGTTAATCTTCTAAATATTACTATCTTAAATTTCTACGCTTTCTGTTGTTATTTTAGAGATGATTTTGAATTCAAAGTTCTACTAGGTTTGTATCACAGTTGTTAGCTGAAGTCACTGGTCAAGAAAATCCATAGTGGAATTTCAGGATTTTCTAATGTCTGCTTTGCATGACACATTTGAGTTGTAAGAGGATTTGAGCATATTTGAGCTAAACAGTAAGTTGTTTAACAGCTAAACACTCCTATCTATTTTCACTTCTCTTCTGTTGGTCTAGAGGATGAAGCTAAAGTGATGAATTCAGTTGGAGAACACCTGGACATTTATGGCTTCTGTGATAAATTCAGTTCATTTTCATGTGCAACAAAAATCAATATGAGTTCTGGAAGAAAAAAAAATGGTTAACCAAGTTTCTGATAAAATGTGCATCATTAACTTGCTAAAATGAACAAGAATGGAAATAAACTGTTGTCCTCTGTTTATTGTAGAGTTTAAAAAGGTTATGCAGATTATTCTTGCTAGTCAATGATACCTGCATGCTTTGTGGACAATATGCTGCAGTGTGTAATATTAAGTCTTATTATGAAAACAAATCAAGTACTTTGCTGAAATCAATATGACTGCATTATCCATTAACATGAAAAGGGCTACTGCAGCAAGCTAAATAATAAAATGTAGGCTACTTTTGAATAACAATACCTCAAAAAGTCAATTAAAGCTTTATTTCTTTTTTGGAAACAAAAAAAATGTTCTTTCATGCATATGTACAGTGTTGAAATGAATAGAGACATAAAATGTATTTGACAAAGAAATTAAGAAGAAAAATATGGAAAATAAGTAAATTAATTAATAAATTAGCTTTCATAGCAGTAACAGTCAATTCCCCAAATAATCATGTTCCTTTTGATATTATCAGTGTCCTACAAAAAGACTAATGACGACAAAGGAAAATACTGAATTTTCCCATACCACAGTCTGCAGTATATACGTAGGCTTCATTCCACCTGCCTTCAGATCTCGACAATGTCTACAGCTAAGGTATTCTCTGTAGAATCCTTTTAAAATCCGTGGAGAGAAAACTTTTAGTGTATATTTATCTGATGTATTTTAGACATTTGTTTTAAAATGAGAAGAATTTTCTGTGTCTTCCATGGACTATGAAGATATCTTCGGCTGACTAACCTACTGTGATACACACAGGTATATATGTTACAGAGAGTATGAAAGATACAATTTTGTTTTGGGAATTCCATGGGATAAAAGCATTCATATGACAAGCAGTAAGTATAAAGAAATATATTTAGCAATCAACATCTACTGCAACTGCTACACTATGCATCACAACACTTTAGAAATTATTCAACGAAATAAGCATTTACATGAAATTTGCAAACTTGACTATAAAGATCTGATAACACAGATGTAAGGAATGAAACAAAGGACCAGAGAAAAAATGAGGCAATATCAGCCAGTGTGATGCTGATGCTAGACCTATTGTATCAGCGGTTGTAATGCTGTGTAACTTCCTAAAAATCACAACTGTTCGCACATTGACCATATCATAGCTCATTCCAGAATTAATTTTTTAACTAACAAGGAGGAGGACACCAAAACCAGTCACTTTGCACTTCTTGTGCAAAGGTAAGGAGATCTTGCAAAGAGACAAAGGAAGTTTCTGGACTGTCTAAATTTTTATCATCTTTTTGTATCTCTGTAGATCTGGTGAGTTAAGAACATGGTTGCTGAAATATAAAGATAGCTAATCACAATTTTGTATTTTTTGCATCATGTGTAAGATGAGGAATCATTATCCCACTTTGGAAGGTAACGAGAGCTTTAAAATTCAAATTAATAAAGGGTGAAGTCAATAATTTTGGCAAATAACTAACACTAAAGTTTTTTTCAGTTTAGGACACAAACAGCTTTGTTAGTTCAAAACAAATATCTATATAAAATCTGATGAGTTATTTGAAATTTGATAGCTGTAAACTGAGAATAAATAATTTGAAACTGAAAATTAAACTATAGGAAATTTCCTTGGTACACTTGCACTTAAATGAGGGTCTATAATTCACACAAAACGTAACTACATTTTTAATGAGTAAAAGGCACATTAATCATTCAAGTGATAGAGCATCCTTAGAAGACTCACATTGCTATGCATCATTGTAAGGACTATTTATGGGCACTCTGATTGTTTTAATTTCATAGTGAACGTAAATTCTACCAATTTTACCAACTATTTAATAATTTAAACAATCACACACCAATTAAAAACAACATTTTTATTTCCCTGACAAACAGGCTGACCTGTAAAATGAAAAACAATCTGTGTTTTATAGCTGCTGGGTGAAGAGATTATAGCATTTGATTCTGTCTCAAGCATTTCCATTTAATACTTTTCATGCATTCTTGAAGAACCCTGCTGTGTTCCTGCTACCCTACATTTGGCACAGACAGCACATTCTAATTCGACTCATACGCTTTTTAAAAGGATGTAGATAAAAATCCTAATTATAATATGTTTAAAGTAACATCAGCTTATAAGTGTTGCCACAGATCTGAACTGTGTAGTGAAGGGGACAGTTTCATCAGAGAAAGCTGTGCCGTCAAGGGGTATTCACATATGTGCCCTGAGAAGCACACTTTGGGGGTTGCTGCAGAAACCTCGTTTTGGTTTGTTGTCTGTGTAGTGCAAATAACTCTAAATTTATGTTTCCCGTGGGGTTGTTTAGGGGCAAGGTAACCTGCAGAACAGCAGCACAGTAATCATGAAAAAAAAATTTCCAAAATTTGCTTCCTGAATGAGATGGGCTGTGATTTCTGTTCTACAAAACACATGCATGTGTGGCACACACACACTCATACGCACTCACTGTACAGGACAAACTCACATCAGTTATGGCTTCTGGTACAGCTGTGACCAGTGCCATGGACTCAAGGGAATAAGACACTACCTGCAGCTGATCAAGATGCCTGAGACCCAGCTGGAGGTTCTGCCTATTGTAATAACAATAAAATATATCCTTCTTTTTAAAGCTGAACATTAACATGCAAATGTACAATGTCATTAAGCTCTCTACTACATTCAGTAACTGGATGTATCTTGGAACCAGCATCCTGTGTTTGAAATATTTGTGGTGAAAGGCAGTGAAATTTCTCTCAGCTATCATATCAATGCAATCTATCTTTGCACTCCAAATTAGCAACAAGATAGCTTCTTTTGCAGTAAGACTGAAGAAAATGTTATTGAAGAGACCATAAAATAAAGCTTTCTTTCCTCCTTTTCCCACCACAATATTTACTCTTTTTTTGGTGCTCTGGTTATCATAAACCTGGGTGGGGATGTTTGAGATTTACAGATCTTTGAGAATGAGTTTTCAAGCTGTTGATTTTAACTTAAATTTGAGCTTCTTAGCTAAGTATGAGAATTCTAAGTGGACCAAAAATGTCACATGCCAGTCTAGATTTCAGTTTTCTTCTGTGGAAGAGTAATTAAAAATAGTCTTTTAATAATTATTTCATTATGATTAAGAGAATGAATTTCAACTGTAAGTAAGTTTCATTTATTTTCTTCCTAAAGATACTTTCGGTCTCATTCATTTTCATAAATATTAAACCCAATACACCCTTCACAGCAAACTTAGAATTTCTGTTTTCATGAAAGAAATACAACACAGTAATTTGCTTAGAAAAGGAAGAAAAAAAGAAATATGCAGAAGGTACATATGCTGGATCAAATTCTTACTATATACTTTAGAAATAAATTTACTGTAACAGTATCCAGTCTACCCCCTTTGAGAGTCATCTGGTTTTCTGCCTGAAGCTGGGAAGGAATTAAGGAAAGAGTTTACTGTTAACAATTTAGACATTAGCAGGAAGGAAGCTGTGGGAAGAAGATGCAAATTTGCAGTAGGATCCAGTCCAGGTATGTTATGTTGGATACTCACTGTCTGCCATAGAGAGGTAAAGAGGAAACCAGTGG
>NW_010404901.1:0-5223 GCF_000710305.1 Buceros rhinoceros silvestris | reverse complement strand
GGAAAGAATTTGAGTTGGCCTTTAATCTGCTGTCAGTGGATCAGAAAAAGACCTGAAAAGATTCAATTAAAGTACAGAATTTTTTTGAAATCTGTGAAAACTCACAACGTACAGTTAATATATGGAAAGTATTTGTTCTTTAACAGGTACTAATTACATCTTTATTCATTGTTTGTATCAAGCCTCTTTAGCATGAAAATTGCAATTCATTTAAGATACAGGAAGCTGTGGTTTTAAATCGGTTTTATTAGTTGAAAAACACTTAAATTTTGTAGTATTATCAGTTGTTGAAAATTCCACTTATAATTTCAGGAATGTATGCTTCAGAGCATCATTGTTACAAATGTTGTGATTGATGAGTAGATTGTAAAAGTAAAACTAAAATATCTCAGCCAAATGTAAATTGAAACATTAGCAGTTTAAAATAAAAATAAGTACTGACAGTAAAAATATGTAAGAATTTAAATGAAAATTGATTTTCAATGAAATGAAGATAATTTCTAAAACTTTATTTTTTCTTTCCTCCTTTTTTTTTTGTCCTTTTAAACAGTTAAAACCCAGCAGAAATATTGCTGAATAAACTATGTAATTATTTTCCGATCTTTGTTCTAGGAATAACAGTGAAGGTCTTAATTTATTTTAGAGTCAAACTGTTGTCTAGAAAACGGAAGAACACATATCTGATTGGTTTTTTTCTGATATGAATTTGATAGGCTACATAATACTTGGTCTAAGCACAGGTTGAGATGTACTCAAATTTCATTTGAAATGTTTGTTTTTAGATGTTTCAATAAAATAAAAAAAGACAAAAGTTCTTTAAAAAGAAGAGAAACCATTTTCCGGAAATATCCTATTGCCATTCTCTACTGTTTGCTGGAAGCAGCTGTCTGGTAGTGCCGATATTTGGTTCCTCACTACTGCTGGTTTTCATTTGGTAGTGACAATCTCAAAATTATCTTCCTTTCCCTGGAGAGTAAGCTCAGACTGATGTATTCAGTCAATACCTTCACATCACTTCCCTTATTAGCGAAAATACACAACTCTTCTTTTGGAAGGGGTGAAAAAGTGTATGAAAAGAGAAAGAATGGAAAACAGAGTAACCCGAATAATGCTACCAAGAAGCATCAAATATAGTCACAGATATATATATATATATAAATACAAACAAAACATAGAAGTCATTCAGAAAATAAAGTGCATATTAATGTGTCTTTGAATATATACGACAGCATAATAGGATGAATGAGTAGAAACAGAAGAGAAACAAATTCAGTTGAGAAAAACAGTGTATACTTGTAAAAAGAATGTAATTAACCTCTGGGAAATGTACCTAGAGAGCTAGAGGACTTTTCATTTTGTGAAATTTTAAAACTGGAATTGGCTGAAGATTAGTTGTGTTCATAAGTACCATACTATAGCTGCAACACAAATTAGGGTCACAGTGCAAGAATTAATGAATGTAATTATATCGCCTCTTTTATGCAGCAGATCAGAGCACAGAGTATACTACTGTCTGGTTTTGACTAAACGTTTAGGTAGCTGATGATCATTTTGTAAGTATCTCTCACTTCCATTTTTTGAACTCTCTTTGCAATCTTTTTCACTTGAATTCAAGTCATTCAGGTTCTACAGAAATGTCAGTACCCTGTAGCAACAATCATTCCATGGCTTGAGCTTGGCATTTTTCAGTAGCATTCTTTTAATGAAGTAGATCTACATTTTGACGTAAACTCAGACTGAGAAATCTAGCAGTCTTTTAATGCATAGCCTATTTGTCAAGGAGTTGTGTTTTGTTGGTGAGAGGGTCCTTGGCCCCAATCTGTGATTTTCTTCTGTTGCCCTTTTCAGGGCTTTGACTATTGCCTTAACAACACTGCCATACACAAGACCATAGTGAGGAAAAACCATCATCTCCTGCTCAGTATTTTGAAAACCTCGGAGTAGCTAGTGTTTTGCTGTTGTCTAAGAGCCTTTTCTGGAGTATGATCTTTGGTTCGTTAGATTTCTCTAAAATGAAGTGAAATTCCAGATGCCAACTTTAATTTTACTTTTCAAAATGCTGATGGAAACAAGAACTACTAAGATCCATTTGCCTGTATCAAGTGAATGGTTTAGTTAATAGCTGGTTACATAAAACCAAACACCATTAAGTTGGAAGGCAAGAATACTGTAGAATACTAATTGCAAGAATAGCATCTTGCAGGAATCAATAGTAGCAAGGTACAAGAAAAATGATAATAGAAAATATCAGTATAGAAATATTAGATTCTCTTAAAACTCTGTGAGGAGAGATAATTGTGCTTGATACCAGACAAGTACTTATGGAAGGGTTTTTTATGGGGTGGAAGGAGGTAAGGGATGAAAACCAGCATACCTGAACATCAGCAGCATTGAAAATAATGCACCCAGCTTTTGTTAGTGTAATAATTTATTTGTTTAATATGTATTCCAAATCTGGTGTCCCAGTGCACATAATTAAGCAAATTATACTCACCAGCAAACATAAAGAATTTGTTGTAAGATTACATGTGTGATGTTCTTAGCTGAAAATGACAAGGAAATATTTAATTTATTATTTATTTGTATCTAGAATAGCAAACTATAATTAGTACTGGACTTTTAAGACTAGTTTAGTGACCTGTACATTGATGCTGCTGATACGCTGCTCAGGACAGTTTCAAGACCATAATTACAGCATTATCAGGTAAACCAGCGGTTTCTCAAAGTAACTGGAGCAGTACTAACTTGTTGCATTTGAACTCTTCCTAGGCTTAGACTTGCAAGAATAGTGATCTGTTGACAAAGATAAATAAGAAAAGATATTGTATGAAAATACACAATAAACTCGTCCTAAATATTTCTAGAAAATGGAATGAAATACATTTAAAGTGCTGTGAAAAGATACAATGGCAGTTGTGCAAATTGCAAAAGGGAACTAATATTGTTAATGCATTTCTTTTAAGATCAGTGGTGCCAACTTTTCAGCTACTCTCTTTAATTATGTGTCAGGTTGATATGGGCAAGAGTCACACTTAACCAAAGGAAATAATAAAAGTAGATAATATCATTTATTAGTAATTCTTAAGTATTAGGTTAAGTAACTTGCTTGCTTTTATGTTCAAGTGTTTCTTTCTTTTTTTCATGGGTAGAATTATGCTGGCATTTATGTTTTTGCCTCAGAACCAGGCTAAAGATAGGGAGTTCAAGAAGATGAACATGATGTTTTTGTCGTCATTTAATCCTATAGATGCTTTAGCAACTGGTGCAGAAGGACCTAGAACGAACTTCATTTTACTGCCATTCTTGTTAGGACTTTAAAGAAATCTTGATTTTCTAATGTATTCTAAGGGAAAACTTCATTTAACGTATTGTTTAATAGTTGCTATGGTGATTTCAGGATGCAAAATACAATGTTCTACTGGTTCCAGGAATATACTTCTGGAAATTTTGGGGGGGTTTTATGAGTGTTAGAGTTCAAGATACTCAAGTTGTGAAGAGATGCAGCCCAAAGACTGAACACCTTTCAAAGCGTATAGAATAATAGGAATCAAAGCTCTATCTGCTGCTTAATGCTTCTCCACAATCAAATGAAGGCCACGACACTAGCTTTGGCAGCCTTCTAGTTTCTAAATCATGAGACAACAATTTGGGTTTGCTTTTTTGTGTTTTGTAGGGGGTTTTTTAGGGGTTTTATTTTGTTTTGTCTTTTTTTTTTTAACTTCTTCTAAGCATTCCCTGATAGCCCTATGTATTCAAATTAGAACACTGATATTCTATGCTGTTTGTGAGGGAGCTGATAATTGTTACTCGTGTCTATGGCTGTCAAATATTTTCTACCTGAAACGTGACTGAATAGCTGACTCAGACTTAGTGGCTTTTCAAAACCAGGCCATAGCTTTTCCCAGAAACTGTTATAATTAATCACACATTTGTCTCAAAAGCTGCTAGATTTTTTACCCCCACTCCATTACTCTTAAAACTCTGTTTTAGAATTCAGACCATTCATATAACTGCTTGTAGCTTTGCCAGTCTTTAACCATTTGGCTGACATTTCACATGGTGAATATTTCCCTTAAACCAACTATTTTTGGAGATGTTTCAGCTAAAATAATTCAGCAGTTGCCAGGAAGGGTTAGTGAAAAATATATTGTTTTGACCATACTTATTCATAACAGGGAATTCTGATTACTTCTTTCCTAGTTCTATATTGGAAGCATAAAACCATGCAGATCATCCTGTCCACCATTAGTAAACACTATTTTGCTTAGGAATTTTTGTAGTGAAGTATCAAGGAAACATCTTGATAATTCTAAAGAAACAGTAAAACAATTTTTCATTTTTCTCTCAGCAGTTGCCAGGAAGGGTTAGTGAAAAATATATTGTTTCGACCATACTTATTCATAACAGGGAATTCTGATTACTTCTTTCCTAGTTCTATATTGGAAGCATAAAACCATGCAGATCATCCTGTCCACCATTAGTAAACACTATTTTGCTTAGGAATTTTTGTAGTGAAGTATCAAGGAAACATCTTGATAATTCTAAAGAAACAGTAAAACAATTTTTCATTTCTCTCCTCTCCTCTCCTCTCTCCTTTTTCCTTTTTTTTCTTTTTTCCTTTCTTCTTCTTTCTTTTCTCTAGCCAAACAGACTAAATGTTGGCCCCTATTTTGATCAAGTCACAGCTTGTTTCAGGGAAATATGTCAACCATAAGCAGTTTGTATCTAGATTAAGAAATATTTAAGGTCAGTTTTTGTAAGAAAAATAGCCAGCACATAGATGGTGACATAGGGAACCAATAGCATGGAAGAAGTTGGTTCCCTTCTTTTAAGAGAATGTTAACAGAACTGCTGTAGAAATTACCTTGAGCTTTTTTTTTTAATTTTTCTGTTATCTTTTTTCTTGCCTATACATTGAACTGAAAAAAAAAAGCATAAACTGTGTGTTGAATTAGGAATCAGTAGCATGTAAGAAGTGTGTTCCCTGCTTTTAAGAGAATGTTAACAGAACTGCTGTAGAAATTACCTTGAGCTTTTTTTTTTAATTTTTCTGTTATCTTTTTTCTTGCCTATACATTGAACTGAAAAAAAAAAGCATAAACTGTGTGTTGAATTAGGAATTCCATAATGCAATGTTCATAACTGGAATTTGAACTAGAACCAACTCAGCCATTCTTTTTAAAGAGCTTCTTATTTCTTTGTTTTTGTCCTGGTTTGAGCTAC
>NW_010404900.1:2448-4863 GCF_000710305.1 Buceros rhinoceros silvestris | reverse complement strand
GCAAATGCACCGTATCTCTCTCCTGTATTTTGCCAGGGGAAGGGTGGGGAAATCATGGCTTCCCGCTGCACTGCGAGAGCTGGCCTCCACTTTCTGATCTGCAACACAGATTGTTCAGCACTGAAGCAACATAAAGCACGTGGTCTTTAATGGCTGAATGAGTCATCTGCAGAGCTGCAAGTGCAGAGACTGCAGTAATGAAACGATGGGAGCTAGGAGAAGGTCTGTGCTGCAAAGCGAGGGGTCCCTGGAGTGTTGCTTAGGGCTTGAGCATCCCAGAAGGTCCTGTGCCCCACACACCCTGAAAATCAGAGCAGCCACATGGGAAATGCTGAGTTCCAGCAAACAGTTGGTTCATAGCACTAGGTCTTTCATGCTTTGACCCTGCTAACCCCTTTCTTTGCAGCTACGATTGGAATGGGGGAGCAGGTACCAGGTCCTATGGGGAGGTTATTAGCTCCCTGCTGTGGGTTTGGATGAAGCCAAGTAGGCACAAAGCACATATGGTGGTGTGTGCATAGTCTTGAGGACAAGCATCTGCAGTCCAGCAGGCCAGGAGGTGCCTGGCATGGCGTGGCCAGGCATGTCTAACCAGGTGTTGCTGCAGGCAGCTGGCAGGGCAGCGGTCACGAGCTTCCCCAGACCCTGTGCACAGCAGCAGGATTTTTAGGAAGGCTTGGGCTAGCAGGACTAAATATGTGCAGGGAGTATCTGTGACTCCTCTTGTTCTTCAATTGCAAGTCATGAGCAAATCCATGCTCATGAGATACCATAACTTCTCTTAAAGGCAATTGTACCCAGTTCTTCCTATAACAAGTAATGATCTGTTATGCAACATGATTGCTGATTACTAACGTCATCGTTTGCAGGAAACTCGACTGTGGTTTTCATGGGACATCTCAGCCCACTGATGTCCCTAAAGTATGTATGCTAGCAAGGTTTAAGAAGCCTCAGCATTTAAGCCACAGCAGTCTTTGACTGCCCTGCTACAATTACCACACTGGCTCCCGCCCTCCTTCCCTCCTCAGCAGGATGTTAACTCTGGAGCCTAAAGATGGTGGAATAAGAATGACTATTCTCAGTGATCTTGTTGATGCTTTTGCCACAAGTACTTTCCTCTTCAACTGTGAAGGTGGATATAAGATACAAAGGAAAATGAGTAGTGATGTCTCTTCGCTCTCCAGATACAGGTGACCTATATGAAGCTAGTTTCAATCCGCCAAGCTGCCCATGTAGGTTGGTGGCTTCTAGGAAAGAGAGGCTGAGGCTAAATTACTGCTTTCCAGGAGACTGGCTTGTGGTAGCTGCAGTGGAACAGGAAAGTTTTCAGTCTGTTCAGAGAGCTCGATATCCTGAACTAGTCATCTGTGTGTGGGAGGGAGACCTGGAAATGATGGACGATAAAGGATGGGGCACTGCACAGGGATAGGGAATCGGGAACAAGCTGATGAACGCAGTCTCTCCAGACCCCCCTATTTCTGGACTTGTTATGGTTTGCAGTGCTGCAGGCTAAATTTGAGGTCATGGGACTTTTCCTTGAGCTGTCCAATTAATTTCTGAGTTTTGTTCTTCATGGCTGAGAGCTCTGATCAGTGAGAGGGGAAAAAAGCATCAGCAAGCGTAACGACTGTCAGTATGCTCATCAGGAGGGACTGAACCCAGGAAACTCATGCCAAAAATGCAAGCATCAGCAGCTGGGACCGAGCATCCCAGCATGGAAGGGTAAGAAGTCCTCTGTGTCTGAGGTACATAGGAAGGAGATCTGGAAGAGAGGGAAGAACAACTCTCAAAAGGGAGGTTCAGATATGTGTCAAAGACAGACACCTCCTCAAGCACCATCCACTCTGACCGAACCACACTGTGTCACCCAGCCAGACTCGCAGAGCCCACAGATCTGGAAGAAGGCACTGGGTAGCTGGAAAGTCTGAAGTGACAGCTCTCTGCTCCTGTTAGCCCACGGCATCTCCTAGTACTCCACAGATCTCCACAGACATCGGTCCAATCACATGGTGCTGCTTCTTTGGAGCAGGGCAAAGAGAAAAGCTGTTTCATCCTGGCACCTCATTGCAATTTTTTACCAGTAGTAACACAGTGACTGCACCACCCCATCGCTCCCCAACCCGACCTGTGCAGCCAGCATCTTCTGGGCTTGCCAGTGTTTGGATCACACAGGCACACAAGTAACTCTCTGCTTCACAGTCGTGTGTACAACCGGGTTTTGTTGGCTGAGATTCTGACCCTAATAGCAATGCTGCAAACCCAAAAGAGTGCTGCAATGCTCCTCAAGCTCAGAAGGTCTCCTGAAAGGTCATCTGTTTGTTTCTGTCCAAGGTGCAGCTCAGTTAAGCCACCTGAGCAGCACGTGCTTCATATTCCCCAGGAGGCAGAAGCAGATACTATGGGGAAAGCGTTGGA
>NW_010404900.1:423-2350 GCF_000710305.1 Buceros rhinoceros silvestris | reverse complement strand
TAAATAAAGACCATCACTCCCATAAGCCTCAGTTTTCCTCATCGACCTGGAGATGCTCCATTATTAGTTCCAACGGCTCAAGTCAGTTTGCTTCAAGGGTTGCTTTAAATTTGTTGATGATGTTTGTTTTGGGGTGTGGGGGAGCAGATTCTGGACACCTCTAAGAAAACGAATTGCCAGGTGTTGCTTCCTCGCCTACGTGGTCTGCAGGCCTTGCCTGTGAAGCTGCCGCTGGCTCTTTGGTCTGGCTGTGCTTTTCTGGCTGCAGTCGGGGTTGATTAAGGCAAATTCCAGACCTTGAATCAGGGTGAGTTTTAATACTGTACAAGCCTTGTTTGTGTAACAGCTGCCATCCCGCAGGGATGAATCCGGGACTTGAGGCACTAAAAGCATTAGCTGCTGCCACTGGAGCTAAAGATGTAACTTCTCTGGTTGGTAGCACCAGTACATTTATATCCTTCAGAACAAAAGCTGGAGGAGACTCGTGACGCACTTAAAAGTGGGTTATGCCTACATAAGCATTTTCCTCACACCGTCGTACTGCAGGAACGTGTACGCTCGCAGGACCACAGGTGTGAAAACACGGCTGCTGCCGCCACCGGCCCATCACCCAGAGCAGAGCGCACACATCGTTATCTACCAGCAGGTTTTTACTACCACAAACACCCTCCCTTTTACTCTCAGATCTGCTCCAGCACTGGAGATACAGAGGACAGAACAAGCGTAGGCAGAGCCCTGGCTCCCTTGGCTGAAATGACGCCCTGCTCATCTTTCCTAACATATTTTGCAAATACTTTTGCACAAGGGAGGTTCATATTCTTCTTTCCCTCTAGGCACAGGACGCAGAGCCTTTGGGATTCAACATGTCATCAGCTCGAAAACAGCCAGCCACTTCTCAAAGCAGCTCAGGTTGCTTCCGCAGCCCAGGGGCCAAGGACATGCTCACGCTCAGAACAATTTCAGGTCAATACCCTGAAATACAAGTAATTTAATTTACCTTGAAGCTTTAACACAATTTAATTCTCTCCATCATTCATGCTCTGTCCTTTCTCTTTATGCTGTTTAACTACATTGCTCAGTAACTGCACATCGATCTTCCCCTACATGCCAGTGTGTTTGATGCAGAGAAAGGTCTCTCTAATATCCATTCAGAGATTTCCTCTAAATTGCCTCCTGGTTTCTGTCTTAAAATCCACCTTTTGCTGGGACATAGCATTTATAAATCATGAAGTCCCCCTTGCACCTCCTTCCACAACAGAATCTCAGCCAGCCCCATCTGAAATTGCCTGATTGCTGTGTCCTGGGGAACAGGCTACAGGGCAATGCAGCAGCCACGTGTGCTCTCGGCCACTGTGCCACTGGACGAGCTCTGGTTCTGCGCGTCTGTCACTTCTCCTGTCCCAAAATATTAGAGCACCTGCAATGGAGCTGATTCACATTTTTGCCAGAAATGGAGCTGGAGCTCTGCAAGATGTGTAACCACATGTGTCAGAGAGCTCTGGAGGGATTCTCTGCTGCCTTAAGGGTGTCCTTGAATTATCGTTTGCACAGTGATACCTTTTACCTGCACTGCTGGCCTGTGGGCTTGGAAGAAACATTCTGGGTCCAGGTTTACTTCCAGATCCCCATCTCCCATCTTTACCTGAATTTATCTCCGCTTTTCTATCAAACTGACTCTCACAAACATTCCTGACAGGAGAGCAAGGCCTGGTGCAACCAGGCTCTTATTATATAAACCACTTAAATGAGACATCAGCCAAATTTGGATAGTGGAAAGATGTCAGATGAGGACAGAGTATTTAAACACAGCAGGGAAGAAGCTACCGTTCAGGGTTTCTTATGGATATTTTCAGCCCTTCGTGAGAGGAAGTGCAGCTGCGTCCACCTCTTCCTTCACTGACTTCCCTGAGGCAGGGGCTGGACACCC
>NW_010404900.1:0-200 GCF_000710305.1 Buceros rhinoceros silvestris | reverse complement strand
CCGCCGCTCCCCTCCTCCGTGCTCCATCCGCTGGGCACATCTCGGCGGGAAAGCCCTGGGACGCATTCACAGTCCGGTTAGCTGGTCCGAATCCCTTCCGAGAGGCACAACAGGGGCTTCTCTTTGCCTCCCGCATGTCCTGCTCCGAACCCGGCTTGCTGCAGAGCGCCGCAGGCTGCGGCCGGGCTGACGGGCGGCAC
>NW_010404899.1:5488-5749 GCF_000710305.1 Buceros rhinoceros silvestris | reverse complement strand
GTAGGAGTCACGGTGGCGACACCCCAGCTCCCGGCTCAGCTTCCTGCCCAGGCAGGGGGTGCAGGGACCCTCCTCCTCCTCCAAGACCGGTGCCTCACCACAGGGCCAGGTGTCAGCCCCCAGCTCCCCATTTGCCCAGGAGAGCATCACCCCAGTTCTGGCCCCCGTCGGCCCCACAGGGCGGGTGGGCGGCAGGGAGCTGCCCAGGAGCTCCAGCTGCTCCTGGGGGAGCTCCAGCAGGTCCACCTACTCCCCCTCCAA
>NW_010404899.1:4532-5292 GCF_000710305.1 Buceros rhinoceros silvestris | reverse complement strand
TTCTTCCTCAGCCCAGCCTGGTCCACCTTGATCAGTCCGGGGTATCTTCCCTGGCTCGACTTCCAAGAGGTGGCCTTGCAGCCCGGGATGGTGCCCGCGATGTTGCCATAGGACACCAGGACGTCTGCTGCGCCGCGAGGCGCAGCTGTGCTGGGTGCTGCTGGCTCGGATGCAGTTTCAGGAGCGGGGCCATGCTGGGAGCTGTCAGCTCCAACCTTGGGCTTGTCGATGAACTCTGGCGTGGCGATCTTGCTCCATGGCAGCGGAGTGACACCATTCTCGGTGGCCACCAGGCAGGTGTTCAGGGGGGCTCTGTTCTGGTCGCTGTTGAGCTCCTCCAGCCACTCGTTGGTGAAGAGCAGCGCGTAGGCAGCCTCGGGGATGGGCGTCTCGTCCACCGTGCGCAGGTCCTGCGAGAGGTGCTTGACGGTGATGCGCGCCGAGTGCTCCTCGCAGGGCTCCGCTTGCAGGTAGAAGTCGCCGGGGCGCAGCAGGAGGGGGTTGAGCGGCGCGAGGTGGACGACCACTTTCTCATGAAGACACAAGGGCCAGCCTTCATGGAGAAAGATGCAGTTAGAGTAGGGAGCCTGGGAGGGAGGAAGAACACAGCATGTGAACGAGAGCTTCCACCGGCTCCGTACCCTCCCAGCTGGCCACGTGCACTCTCGCTGGCCCACGATGGGGACTGAAGGGCCCAGTGGCCTGGTGGGATGTCCCTGAGCCGAGCCACAGCCGTGCCCTGCAAACCCCACCAGGGCCC
>NW_010404899.1:4061-4295 GCF_000710305.1 Buceros rhinoceros silvestris | reverse complement strand
TTTTATCACGGTGGCTGTGCATCCCAGTCTCCGTGCCGGAGCCGTCCTGGGGAGCTGGGCGCACCACAGTCCCCTCTGCAGGGAGGGGATGGGGACAGGGAGGGGGACGTGCATGGTGGGAGCCTGCAGCCTGGCACAGGGCACGGCCGTGCAGGGTGTCACGCGTTAGGCTGGGAGAGGGGTATGGATCTGCGCGGCGCAGGGGGTGTGTGGGCTTACGCAGGCTGGCTGCCG
>NW_010404899.1:3420-3720 GCF_000710305.1 Buceros rhinoceros silvestris | reverse complement strand
GAAGAAAGCGTGGCTGGTGGGGAGATTGACCCTGCAACGGGACACCGTCACCCCCCACGGAGCCTGTGCCCACCATCCCACGCCGCACTGTCGCACCGCGCCTCTGCCAGGTCCCTGGTACAGCCGCGCCGCCGAGCTCGGGGGGCTCCAAACCTTCCTGGGTTGGACACGGGGGAGGAACCGGGTGTAGAGCACAGCCAGCGCCACGCAGCCGGCACACTCGAGCAGGGCTGGGAGCGGTTCCCAGCACTGGGCTGCGGTTTAAGGGGCCAAACCCTTAACGATGGAGATGAGCCGTGG
>NW_010404899.1:2349-2683 GCF_000710305.1 Buceros rhinoceros silvestris | reverse complement strand
TGGACACGGCTGCCAAAAGGAGCCCATTGGTGCGTGGGAAAGGCAGAGACCTCTCCAGCTCCTGGGGGGATTTCTGCAGGAGAGGCTCCAGGAAACAACGCGCCAGGCTGGGGTCATGAGAGGGCAAATGGTGCCCTTGATGCTGCTGCGGGAGAGACGCGGGTTTCTGCACAGCGTGGGGTTAGGCCCAGCCTGGCCGGCCGGGGATCTGCTGCTCTGCAGCCAGACATCTCTCCTCCTCTTCCTTCTCCTCTTCCTCCTCCTCCTCCATCTCCTCCTGCAGAGCAAGGTGTGTGCCCCCTCTGCCAGCCGCTGGGTACCAAGGAACAGCAGG
>NW_010404899.1:1763-2144 GCF_000710305.1 Buceros rhinoceros silvestris | reverse complement strand
ACCAGGAGCCGGGGAGTGGGTGGGATTGATTGGAGGTGGGATGAGCTGGAGGTGGGCATTAGTTTGAGGCAGTTAATCCCTGGCCACGGAGCCCGTGCAGTGACAAAGCGGCCTCGGTTAATTCAGCTTAATTATCTTTAATGCGCTTTCGCTAAAGCACTTTGCAGTCACGCTTTGGTTAATTCTTCTTGACGTTTCCTCCGTGTCTCCACACAGAGCTCCCCTGCCCTTGGGCCTGGCTGGAGAAGCCAGGGGCCTGGGCAGAGCAGAGCAAGCGCTGTCCTGGTGCCCTGATCTGCCAGCGCGTTCCCCAGCCAGGCTTTCTGGTCTCCTCACGCTGACTTTGCACCGCTGCTGGGGGGACGGGGGGCCCTGCTCTGG
>NW_010404899.1:1345-1575 GCF_000710305.1 Buceros rhinoceros silvestris | reverse complement strand
AGCTCCCGGCTCCACCTTGCTGCCAGGCACGGAGACCAGCTGGACACCCGCCACCTCCCCGCCTGGCACCACGGAGCTCAGCTCCTTCGCCGTCCCAGCATGGGGGTGAGGAGCAACAGCAAGGGAGGATCCGTCCAGCTCCTAATGCCACCAGGAGAGACGGGCCAGCCCTGCCTGTCCTGCCTGCGCTGGCCTTCGCCAGAGCTCGCTGCCCAGTGTTGCCCCTGCCC
>NW_010404899.1:0-1048 GCF_000710305.1 Buceros rhinoceros silvestris | reverse complement strand
CTGGGGAGAAATGGATGGAGTTTGGGGAAGCACGCGGGAGTTGGGGCTTTGGAGTCTGGGGTCTGAGACAGCCCCACGGCAGAGGAAAGGGCAAATGTCCCAAACCTCCACCAAAGCCCCACAGCGAAGGGACGCACTGGAGGACGGATCAGCGGAACAAACAAAGCCGCTGCCCCGTCAATGGAACAAAACCGCCCAGGACCATGGTGGGAGCTGGCGTCGGGAGAGAGCGACCAGCTGGTGGAGGCACCGGGCACGGCCTCTGTCCTGCGGGAGGTATTTTGGCCTGGACTGACTAGAACTGTTTCCGTCGTCTCAAAGCACTCCACGGCTGGGGGAAGATTTGGGGGTCACCACAGTGCAGCAGCTCCCCGTTGCTGGGAGAAGCCAAGGCCGGGCTGGGAGCCCCTCGAAATGCAAAAGCAACCAATTAGCTGCATCCCTGCGCCAGCTGCAGGGAGCAGGAGCCGAAACAAAAGGCATTAGGGAGCAGAAGGAGATTTACATTCGCAAAGCTATTTCCATTCTAATAAGCCCAAGTGCTGTTAAATAGAGATTGATATTTCTCCCCAAGTACCCATCTTTTTTAAAGCGGTTTACACCAACAAGACGAGCTGGGCTTTGGCGTTTTGGTGCTGTAAAGTTGTTTAACTCGTCCCCAAAGCCGCCGGGTGACTCAGCTCCGGCTCCTTTCTCCTCCTGCTCAGGAAGGAGCGAGGTTTGAGCGCCGAGACCAGCCCTGAATAACAATTCCTCTCCCTATCCTGCAGCCCTTGCTGTGGACAGGACGCGATGCCAACGCTGACCACCAGCCCTGGTCTGGTGGAGCGGGAGGCCAGAGCTCTGCACAGCATCACCCAGGAGCCCAACGAAGCGGCCAGCCTGGGGACGGATCCAGTGAGCGTCCCGTCCCATCCCGTCCTTGCAGGCACGGCTCACTCAGCAGCACCCACTTGCTGCACCCAACCCCCTGCCAGACTTTGCGGGGACATTTATTCAAGCATCGCAGCCCCACACGTGCCTGCCTGAGCGGCCAGCGGCCACCTCC
>NW_010404898.1:0-200 GCF_000710305.1 Buceros rhinoceros silvestris | reverse complement strand
AGGGCCTGCCGAGCTCTCGGGGAGCCCGTAAACATCCCGTCCTGGACCGTTTCGAAAGGTTGGGGGGAAGCCCGCGACACCGGCTGGCACAACCACAACCTGCCTCGAAGGAACCGAGTGTGCTCACAGCTGCCCTTTAAATAGAACAAGGAACTGAAGTTGAAAGCAGCCCTTGCAACTTCCTCGGAGGAGCCGCAGGC
>NW_010404897.1:1355-1951 GCF_000710305.1 Buceros rhinoceros silvestris | reverse complement strand
GGTCCAAACTGGATGAACCCAACTGTCCTGGGGCTCCAGCGAATCCCCAGTGCCCTTCAGACCTGCACAGGATCCGGCCCTGCCATCACTAGGTGGTCGGTGTGATGGGTTTTCACTCCCAGCCTTGCTGTCGCCTTGCGCCGATGCCCTGAGCAGCCTCAAACCCAGCTCACTGGATCCTCACAAGAGCATCCCCGAGGTGATAAAGTGAGGGAGGGCGGGAAGCGGACCCAAGGCTGCTTCCAGCATCTGATTTTACATCCTGAGCGGGGCAATGGGAGCCTAGAAAGGGTTTGCACTAGCTCTGGGCACCCTTGCCCTGCCCGAGCACCTTCTCTCTTTCTGGCTAAAAGTGCTAGAAAGAGTTGCTGGTAGAATTATTTTTCCCCCCAACCTTTGACAGCCATTTGCTTTCTTTTGCTTCTTTCTTCCCCCTAAAGCACGAATTCTTTTCACTCCACTTGTGCTGCAGTGCGAGGGGATTTGCTTGGAAAGCCCTGGAAAGCCTCATCTCCTGACAGCCCCAGGAATCGGGGCTGACACCCTGCTAATGGCACGTGTGCGCGGGAGGGAGTGGGACATGACAGCAGGTCCCC
>NW_010404897.1:0-941 GCF_000710305.1 Buceros rhinoceros silvestris | reverse complement strand
GCAGGGAGGGGGTAAAGCCTTCCCTGCCGCAGCCCCACGGAGCCAGAAAAGCCTCTGAGCAGGTTTGGGCTGGACATTAGACCTCGCCTTGGGCTTACCAATGTTTGAGGCCGATTTTCTGCTGGAGGAGCTGGCTGGCCTTAGGCTGAGGTTTACGCCAGGCTCAGCCTAACCATGTTTTCCTGCCCTCCTGCCCTCTCACTGCAGAGATTTGTGCCTCTTACCAGTTGATGAATAATTTACAAGCAGCACTTAACGATTAGCGGGGCGTTTTCTCCAGCCTCTTCAAACATTTGCTTCTTCTCCAAGCCTTTCTTTCCCCACTCCCATCATCCCTGTTTCCCTGACCTGATGATTTCTTCCTTACCAGCAGCACTGGGTACCCTTTGCTGGACCTGGTTCCAGCTGCTGGGTGACCTCTGAGGAAGACGGGGGCTCCTGCACCCACGGAGTGGGGTCTTCTGCCTCAGCAAGCTGGGAGGGGAAGCCCAGCACAATGCAGAGCCCAGCAGCATCTCCAGGGTGGGCCCTCCAAAGGTGGCTCGCTGACAAGAGAAGAGGGTGCTGCAAGAGGAGAGGGTGCTGTGAGGGGAGAGGGTGCTGCCAGGAGTGAAGCTGCTGCGAGGGCTGAGGGTGCTGCGAGGGCTGAGGATGCTGCAGAGGGTGAAGATGCTGCATGGAACCAGGGTTCTGTAAAGAGAGCGGGTGCAGCAAAGGGAGAGGGTGCAGCGAGGGGTGAGGGTGCAGCGAGGGGTGAGGGTGCTGTGAGGGGTGAGAGAGAGGCAAGGGGAGAAGGGGATGCGAAGGCTGCGGATGGTGCAAGGGGAGAGGATGCTGCAGCCGGCAAAGACGCTGCGAGAGGCGAAAATGCTGCAAAGGACAAGGGTGCTGTAAGGGCCGAGGGTGCTGCGAGGGGTGCGGGTGCTGCGAGGGGTGCGGGC
>NW_010404896.1:531-810 GCF_000710305.1 Buceros rhinoceros silvestris | reverse complement strand
TGGCCCACGCTCCCACGTCTGCTCATCCAAGGCTGAGCTTTGGCCAGAGAGCGGGGCTCTACGAGGCTGAACCCTGACTGCCTGGGGAAACTGAGGCACAAGAGGCCACGGCAGAGCCCCTGTGTCCGTGCCACCCCGCTCTGGTGCCCACGTGAGGGCACACGTGCATGCACGTGCCTTGGCAGGGAGGGATGATCCTCCCCAAAGCGCTGTCCTGAAGCCAAATGCTCTTTAGGGAGAAGGGCAGGAAGGCAGGCAGGCGGCCCCCGCACCCCAGGG
>NW_010404896.1:0-248 GCF_000710305.1 Buceros rhinoceros silvestris | reverse complement strand
AGGGGGAGGCCCTGCCGGAGGCGCATTTAACTTTCATCTGCATCCTTCACCCTCTTGCTTCCCCCTCCCAGAATAGCAGCCCCCGCCTGGAAACCCTCCCGCGGCGGCTGGCAGGGCACCGGGTCCCCTGGGGCACCCTGAGCCTCCCAGGGCTCTTCCCCCATTCCCCAAGCCCCAGGGACAGGGTGACCGCAGGATGCCCCAGCCCAGCCCCGGGTTGCACGGCCACCCCCACCGGGACAGGGACC
>NW_010404895.1:0-898 GCF_000710305.1 Buceros rhinoceros silvestris | reverse complement strand
CCTCCCTTGGCGTCTTCGGCAGCTTGGGTTAAACTCAGCTCTGCTGTGAAACCACAGCCTCAAGTCTTAGCTGACCACAACCAGACCTGGGCTGCAGGTGACATGATCGGGCCAGTCAAAAGGGATGGGGAGAAATGAGAGGTTTGGCTATGCCTGTTTAACAGACGGGGGGAAATAGGATGTAAGAGGAGCTGGTGACATAAATTAGACGTCCTAGGGAGACCTTCCTCAATGGAAGGCTTCTGAGCAACCTCCCGTCCACAGCGTGTCCTCTCTCTGTACTGTGAAGGCTGGCTTGTCCTCTGGACGGGATGCTCTGGGCTCCTCAGAGCAGTTTGCTGCTCCTGCTTTCCATTAGCTTCAGCTATTGTTTGCAGCATCCCAAAGGATCGGTTTTTCTCTGCTTACAGTGAACAACAACAAAAAAACCCTGCTGAATTTATATTTACTGCCTTGGGAACGTGGGAATCCAGACGAAAAATGTGCCAGTGTTATCTTGGGTTTGGTTTTTTTTTTTTTTTTGACAATGCAGAGAGGAGGATGATGGGAGACTTCGGCTATTGTTTGCAGCATCCCAAAGGATAGGTTTTTCTCTGCTTACAGTGAACCACAACAAAAAAACCCTGCTGAATTTATATTTACTGCCTTGGGAACGTGGGAATCCAGACGAAAAATGTGCCAGTGTTATCTTGGGTTTGGTTTTTTTTTTTTTTTGACAATGCAGAGAGGAGGATGATGGGAGAGGGCTCCACCAGTGCCCATGAACCTTGCACAGAGCTGGCGAGGGTGCGGCGATACCGGCGGGTTGGGCCGCACCTTGGGGAGTGGATGGTAGGCAGCAGCATTTGGCCTGGAGCTCTGGGGCAGGCGTCTAGGTGGAGCCTCATAACCCTCCATT
>NW_010404894.1:0-613 GCF_000710305.1 Buceros rhinoceros silvestris | reverse complement strand
GGTTCATGGCGGGGGTCAAGGTGGTCTGTCCCCAGGGGGCATCTGTGCCTTGGAGAGCATCTGGGTGGGGTTGGGAGTGTTCTAGGGAGCACCCACATGGGGTTGGGGTGACACCATGGCCCAGGGAGCACCCACAGGGGGCTGGGGTGCACCTACACCCCAGGGAGCACCCACATGGGTTGGGGAACATTCATGCCTTGGGGTTCACCTGGGTGGGGTCAAGGAGCACCCATGCTCCGGGCAGCACCCAAAGGGGGGTTGAGGAGCATGTGGATGGGGTCGGGGAGCACCCATGGCCCAAGGAGCACCCAAAGGGGGGTTGAGGAGCACGTGGGTGGGGTCGAGGAGCACCCATGGCCCAGGGAGCACCCAACGGGGGGTTGAGGAGCATGTGGATGGGGTCGAGGAGCACCCGTGGCCTGGGGAGCACCCAACGGGGGGTTGAGGAGCATGTGGATGGGGTTGAGCAGCACCCATGCATGGCTCAGGGAGCACCCAACGGGGGGTTGAGGAGCACGCGGGTGGCGTTGGAGAGCACCCATGGCCCGGTCAGCCTCTCTCCGGCACACAGATGCCACCGGTGACGCTGGGTGGTGCTGCTGACCCCACCCCC
>NW_010404893.1:10559-15881 GCF_000710305.1 Buceros rhinoceros silvestris | reverse complement strand
GTGCGGGTGCTGGTGCTGGGCAGGACGAGGGAAGTTTGCTCCCGTGGGTCGGCGGACTTACCCAGCACGAAGCAGAGGAATCGCCGCGGGAGCAGGGCCATCGCCGCCGCCGCCTCACAGCCAGCTCGCCTGGGCGGCGGGATCCTCCCTCCGAGCCCGTCGCAGCTCCGCTCCGCTCCCCGGGACGTATGACTATCACCATAGAGGATGTAATGCAATCTTAGGAGGAAAAGAAATGTTTTGTGGGGTATTCCCGAGTGGAAAGCCGTTCCGGAGCTGGTATAGCTCCACCTACAGCCGGTATCTGAAGTTTTTTGTCTTGCCTGAGGACATGAGTGCCCGCCTGGGCCCTTCAGGAGCACGTTCAGGATTGGAACGTGCCTTTGGGAACGCATCATCCCGTGGGAGAGGGCTCCAGGTGCAGGCAGGTCACTGCTCCACAAATCAGCCCTCACATCTGAAGCAAGCTCTCCTTCCGAAGAGAGGAGGAAGGAACAAGAGGGCCTGAATGACCAGCATGGTGTGCTAATGGAGTGTTCCGCATCACACCTGTTCCTGCATTCCCAGCAGAACAGCCTGCATGCCAGAGAGCCAGTTCCATCCTAAACTATTAATCACACCCATCCAGTTACAGAGTCAAGTCTGGGGAACACAAGGGGCAGCATTTGCTATTCATAATGCGGTAGGAAAAAGCCTATGGCTGCTTTCATCTTGATAGGAAGAGAGAAGAAACCTACGGCAAGGCCTCACCTGCAGCTTGGGGACCAGGTTTATGGTACTGGCTGTCAAAGACAAGGCTGGGGCTCTGATCATGTAACCCGTAGTGGTTCCGTTAAGAGGGGAGGGAACTGCCGCGATCTGTGAACAGCAAAACATCCACACAATGTTTTGAAGAAGAAATCTGAACTTTTATTCACAGGTAGGCAAGGCTGCTATTTTCAGCAGCAAATGCAGCTGGGATTGAGAACAACGTACAACGAAGCTGGACAACAGTGACGTACTGACTTGTCGTGAAATATCCCAGTGGGAGCCTGTCCACGTCAATCAAGGATCATTCTCCTCACCCCCTGACCGGACACATACACCTAAGCTGCCTTTCTTTTGTTTAGCAGAAGAGGATTTAAAAATTAGACCTCATCTGTGCAGTAATGAAAGACTGGATACTCCCAGTTTTCCTTCTCTCCCTGTACCAACCCAAACTGAAAGTCTCAGGGAGGGTGTTCTCTGCTTCACCCTGTACCAGGCCAGGGGACTCAAAATCTAAAAATAAAATAAAAATAAATAAATAAATAGAAGCCCATCCTCTGCTTGCAGCAACAGAAGTGGAATGCAAGACAACAAAATGCCATGTTCTGAAAAAAACCAAAAATAAAATGGAGGCTTCATCCTGAAGGGGATGTTTGGCCCTATCAGTGCTCTGCAGTCTGCAACACGCTTCCAAGTCAGCGTGGACAAAAGAGGACTCGGCTGCAGCTCGGCATTATGTAACTGCGTCCACCAGCGCTGCCAGCTCCCGAGCCTGGTTTTCTAAAACAAAGCCCTACCCTGCGCCTCCCTGGTATTCAAAGGGTACATGGAATTTGTACAGACTATTCAGAATCAGATTATCTGGAAAGGACAAGTGTGTTGGCTATTTATTAACAACTTAGCAGCTACCGCCATGCCTAAAATACAAGTGTCACGCAAGAACTGGGGGTTGGGGACTTCAGCCTAGAAAAGCCCTGCTGGCATTAGAGAAGTCTCGCTTCACTGAAGCGTGTTCTTTCTACCTTAGAGAAACTGCTGAAAGGCTTGAACCAGCTACGGGGAGCATGACAACTGGGAAGAATAATTTAATATCTGCTTAAACAGAACCCCCCCCAAACTAACCTTCAGGGTACATTCTCTTGGCTAAGACTGCACGTCAGACAGTGATGCTACAAGAGCTTTCATTAACACTTGCCGAAATAAATTGAACAAGAAATACAGCACAATCCCAGAACAAGCTGGAGCACAGAACTTGAGAAAATCTTCCAAAGGGAGATGGTCGAGTCTTCTGAATCAGAAAGCCACCTACTTAAAAAGGGGGAAAAAAAACCCCTCACACACAAAAAAAGCAGCAGGTGAATTTTGCTTGTACACACACAAACTGAAATAAAAGGAACATCAGCAGTCTTAATACCCCCAAAAAACACTGGAAGCAACAATAGCTTTTCTGCAGTGCATAGCAGAGTGAGGTTTCACAGCTTCAGGAACCACATGAAAGAAATTATTACAATAAAGTAAAATATACCATCTTTGTGCCAGAAATCATACCTGGTAGCCAGTTTTTTATGACTCCAATTAATTAAAAATTAAGTTATCAAATCATCATTTAGACTCAATGCATTTCTTTACGTTTCTCTAAGCACTGCTTTAGTTATGCTTTGGTAAGACCCCTCTCCACTGGCTTTTGAAGTTTCTTCTCTTTATAAACTTTCACTATGCAGCTCATGAATTCCACAGAAAGCTTCCAAGCGTGGACATTTGGAATTGGCAAAACAGAGGGAAACAGCCACTTGTAACGCCACTCTGAGTAACTTTCACAGCATCACGGTTCCTGGGAACTGCTGCCTACCATAAGGTTTCGAAAAGTGAACAAGGTGAAGTGTGCTGTTCAGGTAAACACGACGGGAATAAATGGATTTTTCGGTCCAAACCCTAAAATCAGCAAATACACAAGATCTTTAAACATTCAGACATCCAACTCCAGGCCAAGTCAGCTAAAGAAAAAAGCAAGATTATATTGTGCTTTACTTCAAAAAAGCACAACTTCAAAGTTGCTGCACATTAAATGCTACATCAGGTAGATAGCCTGACCTGAAAGAGTTATCTGGACAACCCTGGATGTTTTATCAACTTCAAGGCTCCGAGCTGGTACTTCTTGGTGGACACTTACCATTCAGGACAGTCTGAAGCTATGCACATACCAGAATTAGTGCAGATGAGTTCTGAGCTGAATTGTCTTAAATCTACTACATGTTTCTTACTAAGAGAAGAGGAGAATTCTTTTTCCCCATTATTCACTAATGACCTTCATCACAGCTCCCTCATGATGAAAGTAAAAACACTTATAGGTCATCACCTCCTTTGCAAAGCAACAGAAAAAACCCCACCATCATAGGAACAATTATGACTGTAAAGGCCCCACATCCATGAAAAAGAATTTAAAAATCCCTTGACAAGGGAAGCACACCACATTTGAGGCTGTTAAAACCTTGCTAACTGAAGATCCTTTCAGGTGTAAGATGTTCTGGGTTTTTTTGGTGAGTTTATGTCCTTATCTGCAGTCCTGCAGAAGTCAGTCAGTAGATTAATACAAAGACTTTTCTTTTTAAATTTTGATTCGTTGAGGCAGCTGTAAAAGCAATCAAATGCCAAACTAACGAACTTCTGTTACATTAATCCTTTCATAAGGAACTCAGCCAAACATCCATCTTGGTTGAGATTCTTTCACGCCCTTCATCACTATGGGAGGTGTAATCTTACGCTCCGTGTCAAACTCTATCCCCCATCTCTCTGTATTTAACGCAACCTGCAGTCAGTCTTTCTGACAGACTTTTCTGGTCACTGATATTACTTTCCAGAACAAGGACTGAGACGAACGGCCTCTAAGCATCTATTTGTATATTTAGTGCATCTGGGGAAGCTTTTCTAGCCCAGGCTTCTGCTTCATCTTACCTGGCAGAATCACTCTACTCCTGTCACGGTTCTAGGATGCCACGCACAGCTGTTCTGTTCAGGTTACAGCTGTGTTACAGTTTACTCATGTGCTGCAGCCACACGTGCATGGGCACTGACTAGGAGAATTTAGTCTGATGAACAACATTCAGTGCCTGGGAACAGTACCCAGATATGTAAAACTATTGGCATAAATACTACTCATCTTAGAAGAGGTGGTACCAATTCAAACCAGATTCCTTGCCACACCTGAATCAGGAGCTTTGAGACCAAAACCAGAGCAGTAAGAATTTGGTGCTGTTTCAGTACAAAACACTACAGAAGAATAAATATCACACAGATTGCATTTGTGGGCCAAAGCGAAGTTGGAGCATTGCTATGAACACGCCGGACAGCACAGGGACCAAGCAGGAGACTGAAACAAGCACCAGCTCAAGGATGTCTCCTGCGGGACATTGTTTATACACGCTCCTGGAACTCTGGGCTGTGCTTGCAGCAGCTTCCTGCAGCACCCAGTGCTGTTTCATCATGCAAGACGTCCTTAAGATGAGAAAACTAAAAAAGACCGACAATCTTACTCTGTTAGACTTCTAGTCCAGAACTGAACCTCACACATAGACAGAAATGATCCCTTTTTAACCCAAAGGAGAGCCTATGCTGGGATGTCTTTATGAAGTGCTACACAAGGATTGGCCATTAGGTGTCACCTTTGTCCAGAATATGTAGGATGACATTTCCCGCTAAGTTCATCAATAACACAGTTTCCGTAATAAACTTCCCAGCATGTGGAGTCGTACAGAGTGCCCAGAGCTGGTGAGCTAATCTGTTTACAGTTGTCCTGCAAAGCAGCTCACAACCCTTAGCCAGCATTGCTTCAGTGGATCCACACAGGTGCAGAGCTTTACAGGGAGTTACTGATCTGGTCAAGCTGTACAGCTACACCAGTCCAAGGGGGTTTATCCCAAAGCAGTTCTGTAGGCTGGAATACTCACTTATTTACATTGCTTCTCCCACCCACAACTGGAAGTCGATTTCTGCAGAATCTTGGAGACACTTTCCATGATAGCACTGAGGGACAAACCACATAGGATACCACCGTTGTTTTTCCTCACCTCCACCAGAGCATCCACAATTTTGTCTCTGTATGAATAAAAGACATAACTGTTCATATCACATTTTATGCAATACATTTAGTACCCAGTTACCACGGATATTGGATCCATTACAGATCAGGGCAGAAACAAACTCCAAACACTCTTACTTGCTAGTCTCTGGATGAATTTCTTGAAGTTTCTTCATTAATTTGGCAAAGCTGCTCAAGTTCAATATATTAGAAGAAATAAAGGTATCATGTGACTTAGTGGAGAGAGTAACAGATGTTTCCTTTAGAAGATTTTCTCCGGTATCCTAGAATTGCATAAAATAAGCAAAAAGTGAACGGGTTAGGTGTCGTACAAGTAATACAATGTATCTTTACTACTAAATAAATACTCCTGCTATGGAAAAAGGAAGAAAATAACATACACAGGTTCAGATTAGAAGTTATTCTAATACATCTAGTTACAGTTAGCCAATCTGTACATCAGAAACAAAACTGATCAAGCATTTCTGTGTAACTGACAT
>NW_010404893.1:4572-10473 GCF_000710305.1 Buceros rhinoceros silvestris | reverse complement strand
TTCCTGCTCCTTTAAATTAGATCAGTTTACATTTCCCAAAGGACCAGCATGTTCAAAGTTAAATCCCCAAAGATAGCATAACTATAGAGTTTAGAAGAGCAACACCAGCAGCTACCAGCTGAGCCTTATCCTCCCAGGATCAGCCCGAGCAAACACAGAAAACTAGATTTACACAGAAATGTTTCTGAGATTTATAATAAAAACATCAAGAGTTTCCCTTCCAGTATCCCCAAATCTTTCCTGTGTAAAATCACAAGACATTCACATTAAAAAAGTGTTACAAGTGGAAACTCAAAAGGGGAGAAAAGCAAGATGAAAAATCCAGTGAAACTGGCTAGTTCCCAACTGGCTCAGGAGTAAGAAAAAATGTGATGGAGGGGCAGATGAATGGTGCTCTCCCTCTTTTTCAGCATGCCAGAAACGTATTACTGACACAGAACATCATTCTCCCTATATTGAATGTAAACGTTATGGCCAAGAAGTTTTAAGACTCTTAATCTGCCATACAAAGGAGCCTTCGTAATAATTATTTATCTTTTGATTAACAACAAGCAAATAACATACCGAAACCTCAGTAGATGATTTCAGACCAGGGCACTTTGTTTCTGAAGGTGCTTGTGTAGAGCAAGAACTTTTTGAAGTTGTTACAGGAAGGAGATGCGTTTTCTTAGAAGCAGCAGTGGCGTCAGGTGCTTGCACAGAACTGGAGGCTGAAGTGAGTCGTTTATCCTGATCACTTCTTTGACCATTATCAACAGGTTGGATTTCACAGCTTGGCTCATTTGTAAGTACTTGGGAAACCACGTATTTATTCTCTGGTGAAGTACTCACAAATTCAACACTTACTGGGTTTCCTTTCATTTTTTTCTGGTTCATTTCCTCTACAGCTAACTTTGCTTTATTAGTGTCATTACAGGAAAGTCTTGTATACCTAAGGTATAAAATAAAAATTAAAAAAAATAATAAAAAAGTAAATTAAGTAAAACATACATTAAATTACTATCAGGAAGAACACATGATGATTCTCATCTTTTGAGTATTAGCTGCATCTCCAATAAACTCAACAGAAAATTTCAGACTCCTCAACTAGTCTCAAGATGAGAAGCTGTCTGGAATGGCAAGTTTTTGTTCACCTACCTGTACCTACATTAATTACTGAAACACACTAATGAACAACTCCCTTCCCCCTCCCATGATTTGATTACTTTGACAGAAAAAAATTTCTGAAACGAGTAAAACTTATATTAATATACCTGTAGTTACTAGAATCCTGAGAGATGAGAGTGTCAGAAATCTGATTCTTCTGGAAATGGGATCTTGAATCACCCTACAAAACAGAAGCATATTTGCTGCAAATGTCTAGTAGGAAAGAATTCAGAAGAGGCAAGACATGACTGCTACTGCGTAAGTCAGAACGTACCTCTGACACTGAGGAACTTTGGCCACCACCACGAATGAAAGAACACTCATTTCCACTCTCCGTTCGCTTCGCTTTTAATAAGTGTAAAAAAGCAAAGAGTTACTAACGATTCTTGTTTCAGTTCAAGCTGACATCTCAGTAGATTTCAGAAAGCGTAGATAAAAAAGCTTTAAAAAAAAAACCCTAAAAGAGTGTCTTCTAACAGACAATGAGTGTCCTGAGAAGTAGACAGTTGGATTTGTGAAGTCTCTTTTCCCCGAATATTTCCCTGAAGCCTGTAGAGGTTCACCCAGAGAGAACACTGGTACCAGTGCTAAAGCATGGGTAGCATGCCGTGAGTCCCCACCAGGGAGCACACGAGCTGCCTGCCTTCAGCACACTGGGATTTCTAACCGTCCCTGGGAGCCAAGTCTTCAAACACAGACTGTTCCCAGCTAAGTCTGAAGAAGCAGCATGGGGAAGGAATCAGAAAGAAGAGGATGAGAAAAAAAGATTTCCAGCTACACATCTGGCTGGACATATACTAAATTGAGTTTAACCACTGTAGTTAAAGTTTTCAAGGAAAAATGTGGATGAAAAGAGCTAAATATCTGTACAAGGGCTCACTGCAAGACAATGAGAAAATAAGTCTTGAGAACTCAGCTAGCATTTTTTTTCCCCTGTTTACCTATGCTTGTAGAAAGAACAGAATACTCCAATAATAAACAAACACCATTACTAGGTATGCCAGCTTAAAGGACCATAAATGATCTCACCTCTTAAATCAACTGTGTCTTGTTTTTCTGTTTGCTTTTGTGTTTCTTCATATATTACTGAAAAATTTGTGTCTGTCAAGTCCTCTTTAGCATCAGACCAACCTTCATTCTCTTCATTTTTCATACAGCCTTGACAGTTGAAATAAATTTCAGTGTGTTAAAATTCAGACCATGGTACATCCTCTGTGCTTACGAGGGTTCTGGTTACCTGCCTGACTTGCTACTACATTACAAAGAGGTGATACACACTAGTTTTCACTTCTGATCTAAGTAGCAAAATTTTTTCAAGATATGAAATATAATATAGAGCTGATAGAAGGTTAAGCATTCCATCACAGAAAGCATAGCTGAGTATTCACCTATATGTTTTACACAAGGTTGGGTTTTTTCCCAACGGGTTAACTAACAAATGGTGTAGTGTTTGTACTAGAAGCCCATAGCTTACCGCACTGCATGTCCTCATCTTTATCTTGTTCTTCAAGTGTCTTGGAGAAAGGACAGTCGCTTGGCTGACCACCATCAGTCAAACACAGGGTCTGTGGATTGTCCGACAAGTATGTTTCAGTTATGTCAAAGCACTTGCACCTCATTTTATGTTCTTTTTCTGAGCTTCAGAATATTAAATGATTAAACAGGTACATTTTAACAAGTTAACTTACTGATCATCTTCAAGCACTCCCAAGTTATTTTATTTTGAAAGGACAATCAAATTTTTGGTCACATCAGCTGCATTTGCAATGACTGGTACAGAATCCCAGTTTGAGCCCTGAAGACTGGGACAGTATTTGCATATTCCTGTCTGGGAAACTCAGTGAGGAAAAAGTCCCTACCATGTCAACAGAAATTTTCCTTTCCTGCCGTTGTGGAGGAGCTTCAAAGTCAGCTGTTCTTTTTCCTGGAAAAGAACTAAAACAGATCCAAGAATTTAATAAGAAACATGTCACAACAATTTTAAATTCTACAATGATACTGAGTACTGTGAAATATTAATTTAAATCTTTTCAAAAGCTCACAGTAAAATAAATAGAATGTGCTTAACAAATCTTAGCTTAAAATGAGAAACAAAGTTTTTTGATACCTGTACTTTATAGAAGCATTGGTTGCAACCTGAAACAAAGCTGTGTTCCTCATGACTGAATGATAATCTTAGTAGAACAGCTGCTTATACACCTAATATTATCTTTGCTGGCAGCAAAGTCTTTTTGTTCTGGTGGTTTTTTGTGTTTTTTTTTTAATGACAGACAGCATTAAGATTACAGACAAACATTTTAGTTGTGAAAGTAGGGAACCAGAAAAATTGCCTGTGAATTGAAAACTTTTGCCATAAGGATAATAAAAAAATATAACTCTGTAGTTTGCATATTAGTACACCCCAGAGTAAAAATTTCCTCAAAAGAAAATCACTGTACCCAAAGTTCTACGCTGGTCTTTCAGCTAAAGTGTTTGGGGCAACAAGATACATCCTGAAATAAAGACATCACAAGTTTAACATCTTTTCAACTCACTTCTCATTTATTTTGAACTATAATAAACATGATGAACAAGGGCTACTTACTCAGAGCAAAGATCCCCTCTGAACAACTGTCAAAAAAGAAAAGATTTGTCTTAATTTTCTGAAGAAAACAGTTTACATTAAAAACAAAAAGCAATTAGGAAATTACCTTGCAGGGGACATAAGAAGAGACTGGTAACAACATCTCCACTGAGAGTGGTGGAAGTGTATTTAAAGGTACGCCCCCTTTAATCTGCATTCTCATACTGCTGTAATTCTTTTTTAGCTCTTTCAAAGCTGACATGACAGATGAACATAATTCAGTGTTTCCTTTACATCTGTTAAAATACGTATAATAAAAGAAGATACACTTAGACAGACATTTATTTTACTGCTTCCAGAACGGCCCAAATGTTTTGCAGTATTTAAAGACTCCTCCACATGGTGCAAGAACACAAGCTCTCTTCTCACCAGCACGGTGGCTCTCTGGAGCCATACCCTGTTTCAAGCATTACAACCCGCTCTCTTGAACCTCCTCCTAGGGTACAGAGCCAACACCAGAGTAACAAGGTTTTATAGCTATCCTCCCCCCACCCCACTCCCCATCTCATCCGCTCCTTAAAGGATTCTCTGTACTATTCCTTCTGTGCTTTCCCTCCTGTACAGAAAGACATTCCTGGAAACAAATTGTATTTTGTTGGGTCTGTGAATGCTACAGGAAGTTTTAGGCTGAAAGTAACACTTGGCAGTTATGAGAATTTAAACTCTTTTGGACACCAGTGCTACCTATAAGCACTATCACAAGCTATAGGCAGAATACACAAGGGACATTGAGCAATTAAGATCTTTTAATCAAGTTACCCATTTCATTTGAAAGGACATGGAAGTACGTACCTCCTACAACACATGCTTCTCTCCAAAGCCAGATTGTAACTCTTCAAGCAGTGCTGATAGCACATCTGATAATGAGCATCTAGAACCTGCAATTCTGCTTCAATCGCTCTCTGGAGTAGTGTTTGACAGCAGCTGGATGCAGAATTCTTCACAGCTTGTTTGTCAAGGTCTACTAGCCTTTAAAACAATAAACAAAATCTTGAAGCCCTTGAATCAGTATTTTAAGTTCATTATGTTTTGAAACAAGTAGCTTTCCAGAAGCTATTTCTGATATGATTTAAAGAAAAAAGAAGAAAAATGAAGAAAAATGAAACCAGTTGCTTTTATTTACTACACAGAAAAAAAGGAAGCCTTGCAGTAGCTCTCACATTACAGTCAGCCTTAACTGAGAAGTGGGAAGTGCACGAGCATCACACTCATTTCTATCCAAAAAGCGCGGCTGTAAGAACAAAAAGAAACGTGGCAACTCTGCTGACCTACAGACATACTTTCTTTTTTCCCCCACAGACACAGAATAATTTAGATTGGAAAGGATCTCTGGAGGTCTGCAGTGCAAACCTCTTGTTCAAAGCACAGCTAACTTCAAAACTAGCTCGGGGTCTTTGCCAGTCCAGATTTTTTGTTTGTTTATTTGTTTAAATATCCAAGAAAGGAGAGAGCACTCTCGTCTACAATCCTGTTCCAATATCTATAACAGGCTCTTGCCTTTTTAACGGACCTCTGCAAAGAACTCAACTTTGTTTTCTTGGCAACTCATCACCAGCTTGCCATGAACTACAGGGAGGTCCCCCCACCTCCCCAGCCTTCCCCACTCCAGGCTGACCAAACCGAGTTCCTTCAGCTCCCCCCACACACCAGGTGCTCCACCAGTCACCCTCACCATCTCTGTGGCGGGGCTTTCCCCACCCTGCTGATCTCTTGCACTACCAAGGCCCACAGGTGGAGGTACCTTTCCAGATGCAATCTCACCAGAACCAAATGGAGAAGAATCAACACTTCCCTCCATCTGCAGGCTGCACTCTGGCTAATGCAGCCCCAGGACGTGGTTTCCCTTCTTTGCCATAGGAGAGCACTGCTGACTTACACTCTGTGTGCTCTCCCCTGTCTGCAACTGCAGACCAAGGCTGCTTTGGTCTTGCTCCAGCTTCAGGACATCTTTAGCTCATTCCTCTCACTTGCCCAAGCCCCTTCCTAGCCTCCAGTGCAGGAACCACTGCCCAGCAATCTTCTAATACCATCAGTTTTGCTAAGTGATTGAGAACCTTTCAATTACGGGAAAAAAAAAATCTTACCCAGCATCTAGAATTCCCAACTGAGAACAATTCACGACCCACCTGTCT
>NW_010404893.1:0-4443 GCF_000710305.1 Buceros rhinoceros silvestris | reverse complement strand
TTCCTGCTGTTTCTAAACAAAAAGCATTTTAAAAAGTTACAGATTAAAGTCCTGAGCAACTTTAAATTAAAGAAAGTTCTCTATATATAGAAATTGTTTGGTTGTGACTTTTTTTTTTAATTACCTGAACATGTGAGCTTCTTCCAGCTGTTGCAGTGTTGCCACCTGAGGATTTTTCCAGTGTGTCAGTAAGCTGCGACTGAACTTCCTCTGTACTACTGGCTCCACATGACCAGTCTGTATTGCAAGCAACATCTGCACAGGTTTCATGGTGCCATCCCATGGGTTCAGATTTGCTCATCATCCTTATCTCTGTATTCATAGCCCTGGAGGTGAGACAAACCTCAGCACTGATACTTCTGCTTGTTGTAAAGCAAGCTCTGAAGTCAGAGCTCGCATCAACAGCCTGGTTAACTGTAGAGATACTGGTAATTTTTTCCAAAGTTTCACAACGCTCCCAGTTCAGAGAGCTGGTATTTCCATGGGAGGATTTCTCTGCAACTTCTGCTCCAGAACAGGGATTTGTGCTAGTGAGAATTTCAGAGACTGGAAATGTGGTTTCAGCATCCTCTGCGGTGCAGTCAACGCAGCTGGCACCACGCACGCACACACCAAGTTCTTCTCCACTGCAGAAATCAAAGTCCCCTGCAAGGCTGCAAAATTGCATGTCTCTGCAAAAAGCAGAGGCCCTTTGCGTTGGGGATGGTAAGGGGCTGTCTTCCTTCACTGAAACGCTGTGAACATTCTTTTCAGACGCTTCTTCTCCAGTAGCTATGTGGGGTGGCAGTGTGCCATCCGTCAGTGGGATGTCTTTCACTTCTGCATCTCCTAAACTGTCACACACAAGCAGATTTGGACTGTCCCTTTCTTTACTCCCATAACAAGGACTTTCAAGTACACTTCCACAAATGACACTATGATACTTGGTTTGCTCTTCCTCGTTATAATAAACCATGCCACTGCAATCCAGCAGAGACATACAGTCCTGAGGCAGGTGGGGAAGATCTGCCATAGCTGCTTCTGAGCAGGTATTGCCATACTCAAAAGTGGAACAATCTTCTGACATGTCAACAACATTTTGTTCCTGTGTGACTCCACCCCCTGGAACTTCAGGTTCTGGATCTACCAGCTTTAAGTTTTTGATTCCTGCAATTTCCCTTTGCTCAGAAAACTCCCTTGAGCTATTCCTATCATCAAAATCTTGCTCGTGAGCACTGAGATACTTCAGCTGTGAATCTTCACCAAAATGGCTTTGTCTGCAGTCATCACACAGACTGCAACTACAGTGCATATCATCACATGCTCTTCCCCACACACCAACTTCTTCCTTGTTTTCATCTAGCTGTGCACAGCCAACTCTCATTTTCTGTTTATAATATATTTCAAGATCTGCGTCTAAAGATGAACCTAAATACAGTAAGCTTTCCTCTGACAACTTTAAGCCTGAAACGTTGGTACACTGTGCCCTGCCAGTACCAGAGCAGCGAGCTTCTGCTGCAATATCTCTAGCGAGCATGTGCTCAGTTTCCTCAGAATAAAAAAGATGGGAGGTCTGATTGAAGCATCTCCTTTTGCTTTTACCATTGCTGTTCTTTTCTAACTCCATGGTACAAACACTTAAGCCCTCCTCCTCAGAAGTAATCCACGCAACTCATGTCCACGGCAACCTCTCAAAGTCACTGCCTTGTCTCTTCCTGTCAGTTGCTCACCTTAATAAAAGTTAAGAGAAGTTTGTGATACTCCTAGGTATACAACAGGACATTACTGTTTAAAAAAATATGTTAAATTAACCACCTTATTTTCACCTATTACATGTTCATATAGAAACTGGAAACTACATGGTACGTTCTCAAAGAAATCCTAAGAGCTCATGGAAGGCTGTTAAAAGAATTTTCCATCCTTGCTTGTGCGATTTCTATTAGTAAAAGCATCTTCAAAGACCAGTCAATCCCATTTTCTTACACATTCAGGCAAAGTTTCCATCCTCTTACCGCTGAATCACATCTTGGCTGACGCATCAGAATCCCTGTTGACACGCAGCAAGCTCCTGACATCACACACTAACTTCATGACAGCACACAAGGTGTTGAGATGCACGTACTGACTCTCAAAGTCAAGGTGCTGATGGGCATGGATTCAGTGACCACAACCCAACCTCCCATCATTCCTGACTGTACATCGCAAGCACTCCTGGCCACTGAAAGCTTACAGCTTCTCAACCCAGGACCAGTGTATTTACTGTGGGGAACATCCTTCAGTCCAGGGGCTATAAGAATTTTAATAACTACTTAAGTGAGTGAAGAGGTGAACTTACGAGCTCTGTGCCTCTCAAGAACTAAAACCCCTTCAGGTGCTGGAAAAAGGGGAAACAGAAGCACGTTCCTTTTAATTCTGAGGAAAGAAGAAATGGTTATCAATCAAGAAGAGACCTGTAAGAACACCTGTAAATCTTCACAACCACAAAGTGTAAGTTGTAAAGGGAAACAGAAAGGTGGTCTCTGGGATCTCAGAGCTGCTTTTAGCAATAGAAGAAATCTGGACAACGCACCAAACTAAGTGATACACCTGCCCTGGATTTGCAACAAACCAGCTTCCATAGCAGGCATGAATTAAAAGCAGAGAAAAAGCCCACAGGGATAGAAGATGCTCTTTATGAAGCTTGTTCCTTATAAACAGTTGTCAATTCCTCACTGCTTTCCCCCAGAAGACTACAATGAAGAGATGGATACGAACAAACATTATTTCTCAGTTAAGTTGCTTCCTAGAAATGAAACATAAGAAGGCCAACAGCACCCTGGCTCATATCAGCAATAGCATGGGCAGCAGGAACAGGGCACTGATTGTCCCCCTGTACTCAGCACTGTTGAGGCTGCACCTCGAGTACTGCGTCCAGTTTTGGGCCCCTCACTACAAGAAGGATGTTGAGGTGCTGCAGTGTGCTCAGAGAAGGGCGACAAAGCTGGTGAAGGGTCTGTAGAGCAAGTGTTATGAGGAGTGGCTGAGGGAACTGGATTTGTTTAGCCTGGAGAAAAAGAGACTCAGGGTAGACCTCATCTCTCTCTACGACTACCTGAAAGGAGGTTGTAGCAAGGTTGGGGTCAGTCTCTTCTCCCATGTAGCAAGTGATGGAATGAGACGAAATGGCTTCAAGTTGCACCAGGGGAGATTTAGGTTGGGTATTAGGACAAATTTCTTTACACAGAGGGTTGTGAAGCATTGGAACAGGCTGCCCAGGGAGCTGGTGTAGTCCCCATTCCTGGAGGGGTTTAAAAGATGTGCAGATGTGGTGCTGAGGGATGTGGTTTAGGGACCCTGGCAGTGCAGGATGAACAGCTGGACTCGATGATCTTAAAGGTCTCTTCTAACCAAATGATTCTGTGGTAACAATTTTGTTACAGTCACTGGTCTATAATCTCACATAAAGTACAGTAAAACACAGCCCTCTCAGTAACCCTTCCCCCTGCAAGGGCATGCAGACCAACAGGCCATGAGCTGGGTATCACACCCTTCTAAAGCTACAGGTGTTGCTGGTTCACCATCTTCCAGAGGATGCTTCTGGCATGGTGAAACACAGTCCATCAGGGATAGAGCAAAGGACTCAAGTGAGACACAGGCTGCCGGGGGAGCGTGCAGGGAGACTGGAAACTTGGGCCTGTTTCTTGGCCGCTGCTCTGAGATTTACACACTGTATCCACTCCAGACAGAACCAGTGTGACCCAGGCTCACATCGGCACAGGAAGGCTTGAAAAGACCCCATGAGATAACTTATCTGATCTGCATCCGCTGATTCTCATCTGCTAAGGATCATCATTAAAATGACATAATTTAAAATCGTTTCATAAGTCATTTACACCATTTAAGAGAAGTCACGAATAGAAGTCAGTCACCCTGCAAAAACAACCTTAGTATGACTTTGTCATACAACTCTACAGTCCTTTGTGTTTCAAAACTTTAGCTTTCTTATTATACCAACTTTACCTTCATATTCTCATTTGTTTCAAGCAACTGCGCCTGTGAAATTAAAAATCTTGCTGTAACGCTACCAAAGCACACCTCTGACGCCTACACATAAATCACAACACATTATCACAGAGAAGCGGCTTCCCCCCCAGCCCCTTTTCCCATCAGAACACGACAGGAAACAAGAAGCGAAGCAGCTCTACCTGCACCCTCGTTAAGTACCAACAGCCGTGCTGTTACAGCGCTCAGCCCCAGCCACGGCGCTCTAGCAGCGGATTACAGCGCGGCTTCGCGGGGAGCCCCCGGGGAGGGTGGGGAGAGCTCTCAGCGCAGTCCGCGGCCCCTGCTCCCCCAAGGGGAACACCCCGGCGGAGGAAGCGCGGCTCCCGGCGCTCACCGCGGCCCCGGGGAAGGCCGAGCAACCTTCCTGCTGCCCAACCGGAGCCGCCCCCTCCCTTCCCTTCCCTTCCCTTCCCCTCCCTT
>NW_010404892.1:565-811 GCF_000710305.1 Buceros rhinoceros silvestris | reverse complement strand
CCTTATCCCTTTCCCGGGCGGGTAAAAACGACCCTTCACCGAGAAAAGCGCTGGGAAAAGCCGACGGCGCTCCATCGCTCTTGTTTATGGAAGGTGACGCTTACAGCCCACTTGTTGGTTGATCCCTTCTCCCTCCACACCTTCCTGGGAATTATCTTTTTTCCTTTTCTAAAGAAATTTAAGAGCAAGAGATTAGGAGGGGGAGGGAGAGGCTAGCTGCGAGCGGCAGGGGGGGGGGGGGGGGCG
>NW_010404892.1:0-224 GCF_000710305.1 Buceros rhinoceros silvestris | reverse complement strand
TTGTCAACAGAACAGGTAGTGTGGGAAGTCCTCGCTGTGGAGTAAAAGCTCTCACCGTCCCCTCCTCCAAAAGAAGTGGTTGAGCCATAAAACCACCTTTCCTGGCCAGCTGAAGAGGTCTCAGTGCAGGTGGTCCCAAGCGACAGGATCTCTCCCGAGCAAAAATAAGATGGAGAGGAGAAATGCCCCAGCAATCCAGGCGGCCTCCCTCGGGGGGGGGGGGC
>NW_010404891.1:10904-12576 GCF_000710305.1 Buceros rhinoceros silvestris | reverse complement strand
CCGAACGTCCCCGCACCCGAAACTGCACCTCAGGCCAAAGCAACGCCTTCCCGAAGGAACGAGCCGCCAGCGAGATGGGGTTCAGCCTGATGTTCCACGAGGCCGTAAGCATCAGTGCAAACGTGCCCATAACGTTCTGGAGAACAAGCTTCAGCCCGGACCGAGTTAATCAGCACCACTGATGCACCTGAATAAGCTGCAAAAGCAGCCACACCACTTCTGCGCAGCCCAGATGCCAGCGAGGCAGTTGTGCACATCATGACCACAGAAGCTGCCACGCTTCAGGTTCTTCAGAGGCTTCCTCATCCCCATCCTTCGGAAGACCAACAGCAATACGCCTGGAAGAGGGCGCTAGCTATCACCACTAAGCACATCGAGTTCCAATCGCTATCCTCATGGCAATTTGCAGAGAGGATAAGCATCACAACTAGAGCTGGTCAGATAAGGTATGAGCTTTTCTGCAAAAACAGACTCTTATTTTCGAGGACAAAGTGAAGACAAACATGGTTTGGGTTTTCCACAGCAACATGCAAGAAAAAACACTTATAGAAACTAAAAGATAGGGCACTGGATTTGGAGATAATCTCCTTTCTATAAAGTGCTTCACCCATCAGTGGCAGAATCAAAACAAAACTAGTGACAAAGGCTGAATTTTGTCCTCCACCCTGAAAACCAAACTCCATCCGAGTCTCCCGTTAACATCCAATGGTCAGGCTCACTATACACGCCAGTGTTTCAAGCTTTTACCATGAAATCTTTCAGAAAACGAAACACGGCATCAGAAGCAGAGGTCTCAGCAGAGAGTCTAGCACTGCGTCTGAATCACGGCTGACGGGTTTGTCCCAGCTTTAGCTTCCTCAGCCTGTGAAGCAGAGGCATTTAGTTTCTCTCAGAATGGTGGAAGAGGTTCTCTCCTCACACCAGCAGAGAAACAGGAACGCTTTAGCAATGGTGGTCTGACAGCTGAGGAGTGGCAAAAAATACTAACCCATCAGTGGCTCCACGTGCTAATAAAGCCAAGAGCAGGAGAGCCGTCCATCCAGAGCACAGAACAGCATATGTGGCAAGCTCCTGAACTGCAAAGAACAGAATGCAGAGAATCACATAACCTGTCAAGATTTTCAGTGAAAGGCCATGCAGATAGCCCAGGAAACGGCAGGGGCCAGTTTTAATTCCAGAAACAGCAAGTCCTGCAGTGTATCAGGTAGAAATACTCAAAGAGAGACTAAAACAATCCTGGAATAAGCTGCTCCGCTAAACGTTAAAGCTTCAGAAGAGAGTTCAAAAAATGTAATGACCAAATGGGTCTTTTTCGTTTGTTTTACAGGGCAATCCTCCAAAGGACGATAGCGTGAAGAGAAGGGGCTGGACCTATTAACAGCATTGTTGATTTCAGCGAAGTGGGTTCAGTACAGGAAGACTCTGGGAGACATGCATAACCGAACCAGGCTAAAAATAGACTGAACCAGGACAGAAGGAAGACTGTTTCCAGTACTGAAGGACATGCATCTGTCTAGAAATCAGCGTTTCCAAAATTTAACCCCACGATACACAATTTTTATTGGTAAATATGACATATAAAAAACAGCATCTCCTTTAAAGAGATCTGTCAATAGGGAGCATCTGAGGGACCTGGGGGGGCTCAGCCTGGAGAAAAGGAGGCTCCGGGGAG
>NW_010404891.1:0-10843 GCF_000710305.1 Buceros rhinoceros silvestris | reverse complement strand
GGGAAGGGGGTGTGAGTGTGGGTGTGGGTGGGGGGGGGTGTCACTCTCTTCTCCCCAGGAACATGCAACAAGAGGAAACAGCCTCCAGTTGCCCCAGGGGAGGCTGAGGTTGTCCCTGAGGAGCCATTTGTGTCCCGTTGGGGTTGTGCAGGCGTGTCCCAGGCTGCCCAGGGCAGTGGTGGAGTCCCCGTCCCTGGAGGGGTTTCCCAGCTGTGTGGAGGTGCTGCTAGGGGACAGGGGGGACCAGGCAGTGCTGGAGATCGTGGGGACTTGATCCCAAAGATCTCTTCAAAGCAAACCAATTCTGTGATCATTTTAAAGATTTTTCCCCCCCACACACACACACAAACCCTCCCACTGTTTTAAGAAGCCAATGGTAATAGTTCTCTGAAAGACTGACTGTTCCTAGAAAACATGAAGAGTTGGGAAGTTTCTCTTCAATGCCTCAGGTATTAGAATGCTCTCATAGGTGTAACGATTATTTATCCTAAATATAAAGCTTATTTGTTTTACAGAAAGTAGATTTTTCTGGATAAAATTGTTTAGCTTACATTACAAGAACTTGGTGTTTGTGTGGCATAAGAATCGACCACCCACTGTCGTTACTATCTACTGTTTTTTATAGGTGACTGATGTTTGTGACAAGACATGACACATTACTTACGGGTTATAAGACATTATAAAGCTAGTAGACTGGCTTGTAATTTTAAATATAGTAAAAAAAAAAAAGTTCCACTACATCTTCAGCTCTAGGACAGTAAGTAACCTCTGCTTTGGTTAGTTTTCTCCTTAACAAATGACTCCCACCCTGTGCGACAGATGTTGTTACCAACAAGGATCATCACGCTTCCAGAGCTGGCGTAACACAGCAGACATGCCCATCACCACACTCTCATCAAACGCAAGTCTCTGAACTTGGCATCAAGTGCCATTATCTGAGCTAGAGCAGACAAAATGATGAACTCACATTCCTCACAACCCAGCTTGGACATAACCACTCAACCCCGCTGTATCTTTTACAGATCAGCATGTGAAGTAGGTGTACCTGGAAGACACAACCTCCCCATCAAGGGAAACCATTTCACTGATCATCCCAGTGGCGATGCAGGTAAGGTGCATCCTATCTGATCAATGTCATTCTGCTGTTCAGATCTGGTGAACACACTTAAGCCTCACAGACAGTCTCCACAGTGACATCTGGATTCTGGATTTAATGCAGGACCTTTATAAGCACCACAGTCTGGACAATCTTCATTAAAAAGCATTCAGCTGACACATGGACTATTTCCTCCTAAGGAAGCGTTCAGACAATTACAAAACTCAGTGGGAGGTTCCACTATCGGATAGGCCTGAGGAAACTGGAGCTTGCTTAGCACGAACAACTGCAAGATTATTTGTAACTGCAGATTATAACACATGAATATATTCACTGTTGGTTATTCACAACCCAAAACATATACAAACCTCAGTTACCTGCAGGTTCCATCAACTGAATAGCACCAAGACATTTGGCTGAAGTTGTCTTAGATTATAGGTCAAACTGAGACCCCAAACTGTTGCTTGTTCCTCTCAAGTCAGGGGAGGGAGAGGGGGAATGTTGATGGGGGGCAAGCAGAACAGCTGCCCGCTGCAGGCTGTCAGGCAGGCTGGTGGTCAGGAGCTGTTGCTGAGACTTGGGACTCATCACCGCTGTTCTACAAATGCCACTGCTGCCTGTTTTCTGTATCATTGTGCTCCATACTCTGTATGTTGTTGTTCTGTATGTGTCATACACGTGCATGTTGCAACAGCGAGCCTAATTGGGACTAGCCAGCAACTGGGAGAAACCTAAAACCTGCTGGTACCCTTAGTTCAGGGCTGAGACTGAACAAGACACCCAAGGTTTAGACATGGACACCACAGAGATTTAAGGTCATGGGCAGAGAGTGGAGAGACCAGAGAACGTGACTGAGTTCTTCAGTCGCTGAAAGCACATAGGTATGTTCCACTGGCAAACTTTAAGCAAATAGGAACAGGATGGGGCCACTTCTGTTTTGTTTTAAGCAAGTGTATCTAAGTGCACACACAGTCCTCTTGTTTATGTTAATCTGTTCATTTACAGTCATGTCTAGAGTATGGGGGCATTTCGTGCATCTTTTAAATTCATGCCTGGCCTTGCTATTGGCTGGACATCACGTGGACAGCAACAAGCAGGAATCCCCTGCACCACACCCTGAGATGTGGCACTCCTTAACAGAATGATCCATTATGGTTCATCCAGTTTCATTTGCTACAGCACACATGAAAGCTGCACCATAGAGAAGGCGTAGAACAGTACTGACCATTAGTTTTTTAATTGTGCTATCTCACCAGCTGCTTTTCTACTGAAGGCCAACATATCTGTCAGATTCACAGACAGAACGGCAAACTGCCATCACCTGTGCCTCTTGGAATTTCTCTGGCACTTCTCAGTCCTTCAGCATAAACACAGCACCTATATCTAAGTGCCTGCATCTACTGCTCTGGTGGAACATCTTCTGTGTAGTTCAAGACAAGCAAAAGTCCTTAAGTAGTCAGGCAGGTAACAGTTTCTGATGCAGACAGCAATGACACCAACTATAAGGTCATCCAAAGAAGATCAGTAAAGACCAGAGGTAACAGGGCAGAATCAAATTTCACATATATTTGAACTCAAGCAGACTATCTCCTCCCAATCCCTCAGTTCGGGGCACTCAGATGTGTATTGGAACACATCTGCCCTCTGACTGGAATGACTTGGTGAGAAGTACCACAGGTTCTCACATCTCAGCGTAGGCACTTTCACAGAGGCTGCACCTTTGCCTGTTGGGGCACGTCCATCTTCAGCTGTGGGCTCTGGTAACTCCAGCCCTTCGCATGAAGGCAGCAATGAGCGTAGAAATTTCAATGGGAAGAGTTAAGTGGTTGCCAGCCCCTATCTGCACTGTCACGTCCAATGCACAGGTCAGAAGTAACAGCAGAGCTCATGGTGTTACAGAGGACAGATTGAGTGGGGAGACACGCCGTGTGGGAGTGTTGTTGGCTGACAATGACGCAGGGAGGAAAAAGGGAGCAGCGATATCTGTGGATGATGACTCTCCTTGGTTGCGAAGCTGTAAGATCTGCCGCAGCAGAGCCTTTCCTTCTTCTCTAGTCTGAAAACAATTTGTGAAAAACAAAATAATACATCTATGAATGGGTGGGTTTGGGTCAAATTCAGAATGCAGGCAAAGTAAGTTATAGTAGTTTGTCGGCTGTAAGGCTGTAAGCTATTTCTTTTTTCTTCTGCTACTTAAAAATGTTAAGGGATGTCAGTTTTTGAAAAGTTTTTCCTCCATTTACTCTCCTGATTTGCATGTTACTTGAGCATTTTGGACCATCATTTTGGACCACTTGAGCGGTACCATCAGCCACCAAAGCTAAATATTCCAGCAAAAAGTAGACGGCAGAACCTTCAAATAAGCTGAATTCAGGTTCTCCAAACTACCAGACAGCTTTGTTAAGGATTGGCCAAAAACCCTGCACTTGTGCCTGGTGTATACCAATAGGCTGAAGTTAAAAATCCGAAATTGTCCACTTCCAGATACAGAACATCTCAGAATGCAGACTCACGCACAAGAGTCAAGTACTATTATAGCCTCTGCACTGTCTACACACAGAAGATAGGAAAAACTTACCACCACAGTGAGTGGGAGTCTGTGACTGTTTAATCACCTCCTCACAACCAAGATTTTCAGCAGTCCTAAGACTGCCATGTGGAGCCTCAAATTCTTGTATTTAGTGAACTTCAATAAGACATGGTTCAATTTTACTCTCTGGTTAAAATCACGGGATACGGCGCAATCACAAGCAGCATTAGTGATCAGGTACACAGCACCACCGCTCAGATGTGACCGCATGGCAGACAGCCCTTACTCCTTCAGTAAAGGAAGCCTTCTCCAAGGGGAAGCAACATCAAGGTCATAGACGCAGCTACTCACATCATTGAATGCACAGCATTTCTGAGCACACGCTGAGGCTTCATCCCAGAGTTTACACTTGAAGTAGTACTGGGCCAGGTAACGGAAGGCAGTGCTGACCTCCAGGTGCTCCACTATTTCCTGCAGCAAGGGGGTAAAAACCCGTCACCTGTGAGTACCTTCCAAGGTAATCCTATACCATGTTTACTTCTCATTTCATTCCCCAGACATCATCTTACCCCACAAGAATAGATATCCTGGATGTATTTGATATAGCACTGAGCTGCCTGTTCAGATTCATTCAGCTGTTCGTGCAGCCTAGAAAAGGAGAAAAATGGGCCAGTGGAACAAGACTGCACTGTCAAAGACCTCCTTGGTCTATGAGGAAGCACCTACTCAACCCGACCTGGATTACAGCCAGGTCTCTTCCTTCAGAATCTGCAAGACACACACCATGCAATGCCTCTTAGTGAAAGAGATGATCAAGCTTCAGAACGTTTACTTTACCAGGAGGGGAGCCAGTCAGATATTCACTGCTAGAAGCAGCAACGCTTGCTTATGGTCTTACATTTTAAAGCTCTGAAGTCATCCTGTTCCAACTGCCTATTTCCTCCAGTGCTCCTTCCCCCGCTACATCCCAGAAGTCTTTGTACAGCAGCTTCACTTCTCACTTGCCCTATTTCTTCCCCTTCACTTTTTCCACTTTGTATTGCTTTATCCTCACCAAAAATCAGTGCTGATGTCAGTGCTTGTGTTTTTTTCATGCAGGCCTTTTCCCAATGTCACAACCATATACTGGGGAAATTAAAAAGTGTCAATCTATGATTTTGTACATCATCTACCATCACAGATTGCTTTGAGTTTCAATGCAACAAATACAACAGCAGCACTGCCTGCTCAAACCCCCTTGGGATTCAGAGGTCCCTTGCAACCCACATAACGCTGTAATTCCCTCTAGTTATCCTGAGGGAAACCTAAGCTAAGGCTGGACACCAGAATTTGCAGTCATACAGATCTAGAGATACCAGTTATTACACAGCTCCCAATGTAATACTACCTAACAGTGATTCCACCTGTGTTACATTTAGTAATTAATCGTTAGGTGTCAGAATGCTAGCTGCATTTAACGTGGTATCAACAGCTCAGTGATAATACATACTCACTTTGCTAGTTTCACCAGTGCCATTTTCTCCACATCTCCCACAGCATAAGCTCTCCAATAGCACTGTCAGGGAAGGAAAAACAGTCAAGCACTCCACAAAAATGACTGCAGCTCATGACTCACACAAGCAAGGCAGGAACAGAAAACTACATGGCTTTCCAGCAAAGGCACATGTATCACCTTGCAGATGACTTTTTATGAGCTGCTCCAGTTACACTGCAGCAGAACTTCCCCAATTGTAACCACCACAGAAACGGTTTCCGTAAGCTCCTAACAATATGCCGTATGCATTCCTGGGAGCGCTAGCTGCACAATTGTGCTGTGACTCTGCCCAGTGTCCTGGGAGACATCCCAATGACTTACTCCACAGGTCAGTGCTCGCTTACCTTTTTAGCTTCCACCAACTGATTGAGTTTCTCATAGCATTCTCCTAGAGCAACCAGCATACGAGAATCATTTGGTCTGTAAAAGAACAATTCCAAAATGCAGTTTAATGGACAGCCAGCTGATCTTGGGGGTGGCAGAAATCTGCACCTAGCAGCGTCGGTCATCCTCTCCTGCATAAAACATCACTGACACTCTTGACCAGCGTTTCTCATCATTCAACTGACAAAGCCTCTGTTAATAGTCAAGTGATACAAGTCAAAGGATTTGGACAGGTGAGACTGCACAAACCACATAGCATTGATATTCTTCTCCCTTCCCCAACTAAGTTCCTGTGTGTACATGCCTTAGCTAGTAGCGACCATGTCAGAACAAACACCAAAACCACAGCTCCATTCTCAACTCTACCTGAGCTGGTGGGCCCGTCGATAGTAATAAAGACAGTAAAATGGCATTTTGAGGATTTCATAGGTCTGCCCCAAGCCATACCATGCTCTGTAGTCCCTTTTGTTCACCTCTATTGCATGTCTGTGAAAGAAAAGCAGATGAACTAGTCAAAAAGCAGTCAGGACCAAAACCAAGACCAAGTTCAGCAGAAGACTAACAAAAAATAGAAGACACTACTTCAATCCCTACGTATGCAGGCTCAAACACCATTTTGTGCAGCACATGAACAATACCTATAAGCCTGGATAGCTGCAGATGTGTTCTTCATTTCCATGTACTCATGTCCCATAAGTGTCCAGGCTCCCAAATAACGAGGATTCAGTTTCAAGGCCCTCTGGAAATAGAGTGCTGCTTTTTCATGCTGGGAACGCAAGCTGTAATAATTCCCTAAAGCAAAATTCACAATATTTAAATAAATTTTTAAAAACCCACAAACAAAGAAAAAACAGCAGAGGAGTAGGAAAAAAGATGGAAGAGATATTATCTAATACCTCTCAACTTAAAAAGTCCTAGTAAAGACAGATTCAATTCAAACCTCAAGAGACCTAATAGCAATCTGTTTTCCAGTATTCTGGTCAATCCTTTTTCCAGTTGTACCAATCACTTAAGATCCCACCCTCTTAGCCTTAAACTTAAGTCAAGATTTAACAAGTAAATTTCCTGGTCCTGACACACAACTATTTCCATTGGGGTTTCAAGACTATAAAGGGATTATCAGCCACATGAGTCTTCACAAGGACCCCTTTAGCTCCTTTCTGCACTGATGGTACTACAGCAGCTCTTCCAGAACAGAAAAAGAGTACTCTGTTTGGGTCTGCTTTTTAGGCTGCCTGAACTCGCATTCACCAAGTGGTTTTGATAGCCTTGCAGTTGATGTTCTTCACAATGTTTAAGATCTCCTCACGCAGCCTGCAGACAGCGTAGTAAGAGCACGTAAGAGAGCTGGCTCTCACCAATTACACAGCAGGTCTCCACACGATACTTGTCTATCTCACAGAGGTTGTGAGCCAGGTAGCTCAACTCAGGCTTCATGCTCTAGTTAAACAAAGAAAAGAAAGCAATGAGAAAAGGAGCATGTTACAGTTTCACGGGAAAGCCAGGCAGCTGGCAATGCACACGCTGCATCTACTTCCTGGAGCTGCGAAGCTAAAGCTTATGTTCAGAGAGGCCAGACAGCACCAGCTGTTTCACTAGCGCTTAACAGAGCTCTTCAAATCCCCTCATTATGGACAGGCAATAGAACGAGTGCTCACCCTTACGTATAGCAAGTTGGAGAAAGTGTCCATGTTTTCTATCCTGTAAGGATCTTGTTTCCTTAGCTCGTTGAAGATGGATAAAGCTTTGTCAATATCTGAAGAAAGAACAGCAGATGGGAGAACAGAACTATAAATCCAAAATATGCATCAAGAGGCTCATTCCTTCTAGTTAGTAAGTGTCACTGACCTCGGATATTGTGGTAGGCAACTGCAATCTGAGAGATGATGTAAGTGCTTTTGGAAAATCCTGCATCAATGAGGCTCTGATACTTCTGCAGAGCCTCCTCTATTAGCTGCAGCTCTGTATAAATGTGTGCAAGAAAGAACTCTTTCATCCATGTATCTGGCAAGGACAGGAACTTCAGCTAGCAAGAACCAAAGAAGAGGAGGAAGAGACAACAATCAGTAGCATTCTAAGAGCCACCCACAGCAAAGAATCCATTACCTCCCCTCCCTTGATTTAGTAGATGGTCTTGAATTAGGAGGCTTTCCTGCAATCCCTTTCTTAAACCATTACACCAGCTACAGAACAGTGCATTAGGACCAAGAATTAATATTTAGCCTCTCCTGTAGAAGAACCAAATAATGCCTATAAATTGAGAATACTGAAACAGGAAAGAAGCATTAAGACATCCAGTCTAAAAAGCAGTACAACATGCACCTCGTAATTCTATTTAGTCACTCCCACTCCATTCCCTCTACTGCTGAAACTGCAGAAGAACTGAAGCCATTTGGTCAATCAGGGAAGAAATTGCTTTCAAATCTGACAGCACCTGGCTTCTGCTTCAGCCACTAGCCTTATTTCTCCATTAAATTCTTAAGTCCTTTGAAAGACTGTACTTTATTCCAGTGTTTGAACATCAATCTCATATCACTATTTTGGTGAGCTAAGTGAACAGAGTCCAAACAATCCCATCAAAAACGCACTTCCTTTTTCCACACATCAGTAAGGCTCTGTTCTGTGCCACCTCTACTTTAAGTATTCCAACAGCCAGAATTGACTCAAGAATTCCAGGAGTCGTCTCATAAAACCCAGTGCATAAAGAAAAATAATCTATTTTGGTTTTACATCTAAGTTCATCTCCTGCATGCAGCTTTGTATTTGACAAGAGGAACACCTACACTGTCAGTTTAGTTTTAAAAGCAGTGATTCCACATATCCCTTCAGGCCACCAAAAGTGCTCAGTAACTGTGGAAGTAGAATCAGACTAACAAGTAAAGAGTATCATATTAGGAGGATTGCTTTCACGTGACGAGGCAATAACCCTGCTGACAGCTACTTCAGAAAGTGTGAATTAGCCATTTCTTAAACCACATTGTGGGTGAATGGTAAGAAATTAGCCTTGCCAGTATGAAGATTCTCAAGCTACAGCATGACAAGCAATTGAAGAAAGAGGCTTTAACATTTACAGTCTTGGATTGCTTTGCCTGATAGACTCTCACAGAATAAAGCAACATCAGAATAAGGCAACATCAATCTTGAGGCAACTGAACCACTGTGGTTACTTCATCAGTAAACTTAAACTCTGGAATTTGTTAACACATCTTGGAATCTCCCAAGCTTTACCATCTCTTTATCTGTAATCAAGTTGCACAGCTCCAGCCAGGCTCCCCAGTGCAAAGGTAAGACATGGGCAGCTTCAACAAACACATCTATTGCTTCTTTCACCAGGTCCAGCTTCCGCAGCACGACACCATACCTGTAAAGAAAGTTAACCAGAATCATAAAACTCTGCATGTCCACACAAATACTCACGAATACATTAGAAATATAAGTAGACACTTACAGATAAAGGCCAAACCCATCCAGTTCCCGTGCCTTATGTTTCTTGCTGAGCTCAACTCTCAATTCTCGTAGAGCTTCATTTTTCACCTGTCCTTTTTCCAGAGGTCCTGCATGAAGAGAAAGTCAAACAGGTATCTTCCAATCGAGGGTCTAACCACAGCAATTACAGACTCCAGGGTGAATTCAGAATCATCACTGACACGACCTGAAGGCTTCTCAGCCTGTGATTATTTTCCTCTTTCAAAAGAAAAAATCATTTGGTCTGATCACCAGCTTTAACAGAAAAACTAATTGGATGAAAATCTGTAATCTTAATGTGTTAAGACAATGAATTGAGAGAGAATGAGGAAATCATGTTACAGCACACTATTATCCAAAAATCGAGGGGAAAGCCATAAAGCCAAGATGATTTACATGAAGAGGCATCACTGGAAGCTTCATTATATTGTCTTGTGTGTCTTGACACCAGATACTTACCCAAACTATCCACTGTTTCATCATCCTTCTTCTTTTCCCCTGACTTGGGAAAAGAGCAAGAGTACGTTACAATAGCACATTCCTCGTGTTTGCGCGCTGCAGCAAACACAGCAAACAGAGTTTTCACAAATACCTCAGTTCTAAAAACAGCACCCCTATCTCCCTTCCTCCCAAACACGTAATTTGAACCAGAACAGACAGAAGACAAGGTACGCCAGGGAGAGGTGGGAGGCGAAGGATTTGTGTTAAAAGGTGACTTTTCCTTCTACCTTACCAGGTATCGAGAGTACATATACAAGAAGTAAGCCTTCTGACTCTTGCAGCCCCGTAGAAAATAGGCAGCCCTGTCATATTCTTTTAGATCAAAGTAAGACTTGGCTAACGTGTAGGCATCCAGATCTCGAGCATCCTCCTGCAGGAACACAGAAGAGTTTTAAGACCTCAGAAGCTCTGACATGCTTTAGAAAAACCACACAGTTACAAATATATCAATGAAATTGCTCTGAAAGCTAAAAATTAAGTTTATTCATCCTCAAAGTTGGTGTGAGTACAATTAGAACAGTCTCTCCATTCCCTCACACAATCAGCTTCCTAGTTGACAAATAAGAGTAAGGACAGGGTTAGAAACATTTAAGGTAAACAGCAAGAGTCCAGAAGACAAATCATGTCAAGCTGCCAGAAGGCACCAGTTAGCTGTTTAATGAGGAGGAATGACCATTAACAAGAAACCTACCCAGGAACTCCAAATCCAACAATACAAACCCTTTAACTTAAATGTGAACATTTCCGTGGTAACGATGCCTTGAAATGCACTTATGACATGTTACACTGCTGTCATTTTAAATATATGCCTAACTATGGTTAAAGTCCTGCTGTACAGCTACGGAGTTGGGGATGGAGATACAACTAGTTCCTCTTGTGTCCTAAGGAGCACAAGTTTAATAGCACAACATAATTTGTATTACAATAAGCTTTGGCCTTAGAAAAGGCAAATAAAAGTAAAAATTAAGTTGCATGATTCAAAATTTTGCTGACGGAATATCTCTGTAATTTATTTAAAATTTTAAATGAAATATTTAAAACTATTTAGGGCACAGCAACACATAAAATGGAATGCTTTCATCTGGGAAAGGACATCCAGCTCTGTGGGCCCCATTCAACGTGTAATACGCGAAACTTCCCAGTGCTGTAAACCAGCCGGCGCCCAGCGCAGCCTCTGCGCGGGTGTTTAACAAGACCTCTCTACACCCATCGAGGTAAAAACGCGATAGCGAGTTAAAAGGCAGCTCTGCAGCAGTAACAACCACACTGCTCTCTTCGCGCTCTCCACCGCTTCTACACCCTGGAGCACAAACCGGGCTCGGGCCAGACCACC
>NW_010404890.1:0-249 GCF_000710305.1 Buceros rhinoceros silvestris | reverse complement strand
AAGACCCCAGAAAGGGGGGGAACACCCTTAAAATGGGGGTCGGGGGCTCTAAAATGGGGGTTGTGACCTTACAGAGATGAGCAAGAACCCTAATAGGGCAGTCGAGGCCTTTCAGGTGACCCTTTGGACCCTTAGGAAGCTGCTTCTAGCCCTTAAAATGGTGGCCAGAACCCTTACAATGGGTGGGGGCCCGAGAATGGCAAGTTTGGGCCCCAAAGTGGTGGTTACAACCCTTAAAAAGGCGCTCTG
>NW_010404889.1:0-408 GCF_000710305.1 Buceros rhinoceros silvestris | reverse complement strand
ATTTCAGGTCGAGAAGCTTGAAAAGCAGCAGCCCGGGGGCGTGTTCTCTCTCTTGGCTTCCGGGCAGCGTTGGCAGGGAGAGCTCCGTCCGCGCTTCTGCGGGCAGACGTCCAGGCCTGGCCAGGCCCAGCCTGCCGACCGACCAGGCCTGGAACCTGAAGACTACCGACTCCGAACTGTTTGGCCGTGAGTCCCGTCCCGTCTGAACCGGGTGAGGATATCCAGACTCTCTCAGCTGTTTCGCGCCGAGAGCCGAGAGTTTTTTTCTCCTACTGTTAAACCGGCTGCGCGCGGGGGCTCCTTCCCCGCCTCCTTCCCTTTTGCCACGGACGAAGCTTTACTCTGCGCTTCGCCTGGCAGCCGGGGGAAGCTTCACCCCCACCTCGCCGCTGGATGCCTGCCCAGAGC
>NW_010404888.1:13184-13823 GCF_000710305.1 Buceros rhinoceros silvestris | reverse complement strand
CGGCTGGCCGGGGGGCCCAGGGTCATGACACAGACACGGGGGTTTGGTTTCCTGCTGCTGGAAAAGCTGCGCAGTGTCAATTCTCTGGCAAAAGTGACTCAGTCCAGCAGTGTCGGGCTTGTCATTTTCCCGCTGAGACGGCAGTTACAGATCCCTGGCTCTTGAATGCAGCTTCCTGACACTCGCTCCTGGGAGAGTTTGTGCCCCTTTGTTTCCAACCTTGTGGCCTTTCAGGTTTTCTAGTTTACATTTTGCTGTTTAAGCAGCTGTGTTTAGCCACGGCTCAGTCATCCCTTCCCTGTCTGCCCCCGGTCTGGCGGGACAGCGGTGTCCTCGGACAGCACTGGAAGCTCAGCACACACTCCCTGACTGGCCCTTACTTTTTCGTGAGAATAAACCGAACCACCCCAACACAAACCGAAGGCACCTCTTGAGAAAGCTCCTGTTATTTGACATGTCTTTCTAAATCTGTCTCTCCCCCTGTTCAGCCAGAATTCCTGCCCCAGCCTTTGCCAGGCGGGAGCTACTCAGTTATTTTTGTGTGACTGACACCGCCACCAGCTGTCGTGGATCTAAATGTTCTTCAGGCACAGCTGGGGCTCCTCCAGCCACCTCCTGGCACGCGAAGTCTGACCGGTC
>NW_010404888.1:10824-13013 GCF_000710305.1 Buceros rhinoceros silvestris | reverse complement strand
GCAGGCGCCTTGGAAACACGGAACCCCAAGTGTCTGACCCAGCAGAGATGACCCTGGGAATGGCACCAAGGTGGCAGGAGCAACTGGGGCACAAGTGACCGTAAGAGACAGCGATTCCAGAGCAGGAAGAACGCGTCAGAACTATCAGTCAGCCAGGGGCAGGCTCCACTGAACGCAGAGCGGGCGCTCAAGGCATGGCTGTGGGCTCGGCCTGGAAGGGTACACACACAGCTTCGGTCATTTAGAAATAAATCAGCGGTTACCTGCAGTCATCTCCTCCTGTACTTATAACGTACTTGTCATCGTGAGAAAAGCGAATGTTGGTGACGTGCGCAGAGTGCCCAAAATACCGCTTGTGTTTGGCCTGTTGGGAGAGACGGCAGTTGAGGAAGAGCGCAGCAGCACGGCGGGACAAGGCTGCCCGGTGAGCACGGACAGCACCCCACGCCCAGCAGCGTGGGCGTCCTCCAGCCCCCCGCAATCCCCGCTCCACGCCCAGCCCTGCCTGCTCTGTCTTTCCCAAGGGCCGGGCCCTGCCCGCGGCTCTCCTGGGGACGGCCCTTCTGCAGCACAACCCCTGTGCTCCTGCTGCCAGCGCTGGCCGCGAGCTGCCGGGGTGACCTGCTGGACCGTGCCCTGGGGACACCTCCAAGCTGTATAAGGAGGAAAAGTGAGCTCTCCAGGGGAAGAGAAAACATCCACTTACGAATTTCTCTGTGCAGGGGAAATCGAACAGTTTCACCAGACCAAAGTCATCTCCTGTGACTATATTTAGGCCAGTGTGGGTCACACACGCACAGTTGACGTCTGCTTTATCTGCATTTCGCGGCCAAATTCCAATGACTTCGTCTCCAAGAATGCTGTTCCAAAACCCAGTTTAAAAATGAGCATTAGGCCATCAGACTTACTTCCTGCTGCAATTTTCCAGAGCATGGGGAGGCAACACAGCCCAGTAATAAAAAACTGCCGCCTTAAACTGAGTCTTTTCCCCCTAACTCACTGCCCCGAATGCGATCTCATCCTGGAGAACATAACAAGAGCGCATCTTTTGCGTGGCTCTGAACCACCCTTGAATCCTGAGCCTGTCATTTCAAGCAAGCAGCCTGTGCAGCGATGGCCTCCTCCTTCCCTAAGGACAGGCATGTCCCCTCCCCCAGGGATTTCTGACAGCAACGCTCGCTTAGCCCTAAGATCCTGAGTGCGGGGATGCTTGTTCGGATGTGGAGTGTTCCGTCAGCTGTTCCTCCCTTAGTTTAAATTTACCCACAGGTTCAGTCAGATGCGGCTGCCCCCCTCCCACTCCCTGTCAGGAGTCCTTAGAAATGAGTCATTTGGGGCAGTTTTTTACGCTTGCTTGACAGCAGGAGTAGGAGGATTCTCACCTACCTTCTCCTAAAAGCTGCCTGTATGATCACCCACTGCTTACTGGCAGAGCTGCTTTTGGCCAGATCCACTTTCCACAGTAAAAGCTCAGCCGCAGCTTTGGAGTCACGTTAGGAGGGTCCTACATCAATCCATGTCAGTAAATATAATCTAACGCTACCCAAACCTCCTGCCTTAATATAATCAGCTCGTCTTTCCGTCCTTCCCATGCCGCTGGCGTTTGCTGATGCGGGCCAAGGCAGCGCCTGCGCCAGCGCAAGCGAAGCCCTAAGTGGAACAGAGCCGTGGGTGCCCCTCGCTGCTGGGAAGCTTGGGACAAAACGCAACTGTGGGCCATCCCTGTGGATGTGTGACAGCCAGCCCTGGGTATTGCTACAGTCGTAACTGCTACAGGCACCAACCAGCTACAAACGTGTGCCAAAGTGTGCGTAAGACAGAGCTGCAGGGAGGGGAGTGTGGTCGCACGCTTGCCAAACCCTGGGGACATGCAAGCTCTTGGGTCACACAACCTGATCTTAGTTCCGTGCTACACCCGGCCCCAATCAGACAGAACTTCGTTCTTGCGTTTTCTACCTTGTCCACGTGGCCCACGTGATCTTTTCTATCAACGCAGGATCCGTGATTTGCTTTCCCAGTGGCACCTCGTGAACTTGACGCTTGTAGGCACCCGTTGATACCTGCAAGTAGGAAAGGAGAAGGCTAGTGACTTCGCCCTCATTTCCTTTATTTATCAGCAATAGTCTCAACAGGTTTTAGCAGGAAATAAACATCTAGGATAAAGTTTCTTTCTTCCTAATTAGCCACAA
>NW_010404888.1:0-10795 GCF_000710305.1 Buceros rhinoceros silvestris | reverse complement strand
AAATAAACATCTAGGATAAAATTTCTTTCTTCCTAATTAGCCAGAATTCACGCTAACGTTCCGGGACATTACTGGAATGGGGTGTTCACAGCCACACTGCACAGCTGAGAGGTTTCCCTCGAGTTACGTACTCCGGGACTTCTCTCGACTCAGTTTTACTACATCAGGAAAAGTTTGGAAGGAAACCTCACGGATGGACGCAGCTCTCACGTGCCTTCATCCTGGGGAAAGGCAGAACTGCTTCGGAATTGTTATAACCCGCAATTTCTGTCAGTGGTGTCCCCAGTCCCTTGGACTGAAGAGCACGTTCCCTTCAGCACGTTCCTGTAAGGGAACGGAGCTGTGCTGCCGCGGGCGGAGAGCCAGAACCCAAGGGCAGACCCGGGTGGTGAGAAAGAAACAGAGCTCTTTAAACAGAGCTCTGTGAACGTCCTAGAGGCGATCCGAGTGAGCTGGCCCGCCTCCGAGATTGAGGGGTACCCCGAAGTTCAGAACACCTCTGGAAAGCTTCCCTCACCTTTCTTACCCCCACGCTGTCCCTGTCTGACAACAGGTAAATGACAGTAAGGACGCACATGGCCCTGCCCGAGACATACCTGAATGTACCTGCTGTCCGCAGAAAAATCCATCTGGATGACAAAGCTGGCAATGTCTTTGCAGTAGCCTATTCGGTTTAGGGTTGTGCCTTGAGTGAGATCATAGAAATCTACAGTGTGTTCTTGTGAACCCACGGCCAAGAACCTGTTATCTGGGCTGATCCTAGACAATAAAACACGGAATGGGGGGAGAATTCACTGTTTCTGTGCAAGACTCTGGTTTGCTCCTTACGTTAACGCAAGAGAACAAATTTATTGTACTGCAAGACAAGAAAAACCTTCTCTCAACAGCACAATTGAATCTGGAACAAACCTTGATGCTCAGTAGGTGAGGAAGACTGAGGTTATATCGCCTGTCACTAACCGATGTTAATATTGCGCTTGCATAAAGCACAGAGCACATTAATCCTCCATGGGAAAGCAACAGAAATGGCAATTTAAAAATAATATTGATTCCCCTAATCACAGCTGCACCATGTACAAATTACTAGTTATATTTAAGTGGATATAACTGAATTAATCACAGGGAGAAAAGCGTCTGGTGTGTAACTTTAGGTATATACAAATAGAAGTTTTGGGTACCCGTAAAGCCACCAGTCAGCCCAAAAATGGATTTCATGATTTCATGCAGGTTTCTACAAGTATGGAGTTACAAAAAAGTCTGGAAACCACCTTGGGACTTGATGGACTTTTTCTTGAGTAAGAGCTTCGTATTTTGAGAACTTCAGCTGAAATCGCTGACATACCTGATATCCTGAATTGCAGACTTCCGGTCTCGCTTTTTGCCCCAGACCTTAAGGCTGTTTACCAGTAAAATAACGAATTCTCCATTCTTCATGCCAATTGCGACCATCTCACCATCGGGACTGTACGCGGCACATCTTGCTGGGTGACCCAGATTCACTTTGTTCAGCAGTTTCTGTGTTAACGAAAGCAACAGGCTCATGCCTCCCCTGGAGAAAACTGCCGAGCAAATGGAAAGCTTCCCACCACGAAGTATAAAAGCTACTTATTATAAACAAATTGTCTATAGCGTCCTCTAAACATAAATCTGAAATTTCACAACAGAAATCACATCCCACCAGGCACATGTCACAAAACAGGCTTCAAAAGCTAGACATAATTCAGATGGGAGTGTCATGTTTGCATCGATCTTGTCGCGGGGTGACTTCCAGCTTTACCCCGGGAAGAAAAGGCTGAAAAACCCATTTCCTCTGTTGTTCAGAGGGGACTTTGATGGCTTCTGCAGCTGCTGCTCGGGGTAGGTTTTCCCTTGGATATGCTGTGTGAAAGCGTTCTACTAGACCGCTCCTGCATTTACCCGACTGTACTGACATTATGTTCATTTTCCACATTAAAAAGGACCCCTCTTAGCTCAGGTAACTACCCTTTGAAAAGGTTTACGTAGGCCAGAACAAGCAGAAACGTTTTTGTTATTTTTTGATGTTTTATCTATTTGTTATTTTAAAGAATGGTGCTTGTTACGCAATTTGCCTTTGAAAAACAAGCCTGAGCGACACAGGCCACACGCTGGGTTCTAAAGAAAGGCGGGAGCCATGCTTGCCAGTAAGGCAGGCTCGTTGCCGGGAGCTGTGCACCAGTCAGCGAGAGGACAATCTGTGTCACCCAGACTGTCGGCAGGGAATTAAAATGCTTCCTTAATCCACGGCAGCCTCTACTTTTAGAGCAAAGCGAGCGATACACGACGAGAGACGCTTCACCAGCACGCGTGCTTTGGAAGCACGGCGTGTCTCTGCAGATTGCTTGATTCTGGAAAGAGCAGCACCCGCCTCACCCTAGTGCGGCAGCATGCAGCAGGAAGAGCACCGACCCGAAGGGAAACACCGCTCTCTTCGCACGGCTGCTCAAAGGTGCACGTGCCTCTGGCCCTTTGTACAGGCAGAACAACTCATGGTTGTGTAAAATGACTATTTTTACTCTTATCCTTTTAAATGTAGTGATACTCACTTTGTCAGACAGGTCCCAGATTCTTGCTGTTCCATCGTTACTTGCAGAGATAAATATGTCTTTTGAGGGGTGAGTTGCTAAGCCCCAGATTTCCCCTTCCATGTGACAATCAATCAACAAGTTTGAGGCAGCATTTTTCTCTCCTACTTCAAGGATTTCGCCATCTTTTGTTCCCACTAAAATTTTCCCCTGTTTGTAGCAGAAGAAGAGCATGCGAGATGGGTTGTCAGCATCACAGACAGAACATAGCAATGGCAGCAAAGTACCGACGGGTAACAGAAATATCCAAGTGTTTGCGTACGAGTTGGCAAAGCATGACTCTTATACCTGCGAGGTAACTAAATGCAATATTTGGGCAGTAATAGAAAAATATCTATTGTTTCCCACTTCACCAAACTTAAAGTCAATCAGTAATTCTAAGTGGCAACTTGTTTTATCTATGACTTAAAAAGAAGAAAAAACAAGCTAGGATCCATTCTGCCTAGGTGAAGCACCTAAGCAGTACCTACAAGCCTCGTAAAGCAGGTACCCAAGCTTCTTTTGTTGTTCGAACAGAAAGGCAGGAGACAGATCCTGCTCTGGTGAACTAGCTTCCTACCCTTCGCACTGTCCTTTCGGGGCCTTCGGAGGCCTTTCCCTTTCGGCGCTGCCTGCAGGGGCAGGCACTAAGCATCAGAGACGGGATCCTCATGCAGTTTAAAGCTGACCGCTGAGCCCAGGAAGTCACGTAAGGAAATGTCACTCGGTGGGCAGACAAACCCTTCTCCCCTACGTTTCCCACCCAACCTCCACCAAGAACAACACGCAGGGATGCGTGCCAGAGCGTAACATCTGCCGTGGCAGCTCCCTCACTTACTTTTCCTCTGCAGACAGAGCGCACGCACTCGATGAGCTGGCCCGTCTCAAGCTGAAACGCTCGGCACCGTTTCATCTCCTGGTCCCACAGCTTTACAGCTCCCCCTTCCTTAGTGCTGAAAAGAAGTGTGTTGGGTTACCCAGATGTCTCCTTCTGCACCAGCTACAACAAATCCCATATGTAAATCCCATCAGTATTTTTCTCGTCAAATAATAAAGCATACATTGAATCACCTGCTACTGTATCCAAAGACACCACGCCACTGCGCAAAGGAGAGTAAATAATACACGTTTAAACGCTGTTGCGCAGCATGTTTTCAGCACGATCACGCCTGATTTGTAACCACCAGTTTGTTCTCAAATCTGTGCCATTGAGATAAGCTTGACAAATGTGTTACTACTAGTAATGAAGGAATTCTACTAATCAGAGAGTCTCCACTCAGAGAGTTGTCTGTAGTCTGAGAGAATTAAAAATTTAAGAAAGCCCCACTTATGCCGGGCTGGCAGGAGCTCAGGCACGAGGAGCTTACACAGCTCTTCCTATCAAGTGCTAAGTTGAGGTTCAGTACATCCGTTGTGCATAACGTGTTACTGTGACCCTGAGTGTCCTACTTACTACTCCTTTACTGACTGAGACACCTGAGCGTGTTACACAGAACTGAGGTAGAAACTGCTACAGAACAGACACTGTTTCTCTCCGGGAAGCCCTGCCTATGTCGGGTATTGGATAAACGTTTAAAAAATCATCATACGAGGGAGACAAACTTTGTGCACTTTAGGAAGATTGTGTGTCTTACGGTCTCTCCTTCCCTCCTGTAACAATGAGTCCGTCTCGAAGAGTCGTGTACATTGTGAACACGGGCCCTGTGTGCGCTTTTGCCACAAGTCTAATCAGAAAGTGATCCTTCCAGACGTAGACATCTCCATTTATGGCACCAGTAAACGTAAGGTTATTCTGCAACAAAGAGCAACAGCCTCCGGTATAATAAATACCTTAGTGGCTTTGTTCAGCTTGAATTAACGTTTCTTTAGCTACTGAGTTTCCTATGCCACGAATGCGGGCATTAAAACCTTGTGCATTGAGAGAACGAGTATAACAAGTGCATTCTAACGGTGTTTCTTTGAGACTTATAACTCATATGTGTAGGGCACGTGCACCTCCTGCATCCCATCTGCCGACCTTTCACATGCACGTGCTGCTTTTGCTGTGCACGTCTGCCGCCAGCAAGACTGACCACCACTGAATTGCAAGTGACGTTTCTTTCTTCTTCCGCTATGTGTCAGCAAGAACCTCGGGACAGGGGATGGGCGAGCAGTGTCCTCAACAGGTTGAGAATAAAGTGTCCAAACTTAAATGCTGAACTAACTCAACCTGTTACCCACTTTATGCACCACAGCAATGGCACAATTTCTCATAAAAGCCATGGAATCCCCCCACGGAGCCAACTGGTCCGAGGTCTGGGACCCCCTGAGGAATGGGGAAAAACCAGCAGGTAATTCCGCACTGCAAACGCTCTTTAGGAGCGGGCTCTGTCAGCTGGAAAAGCTCACCTGAAGAAATAAAGATGGTCTCACCTTGAAGTCTACTGACTCTCAAATAATAGATACCAGGAAAAATTGTAAGGGAACGCTTTTGATAGGGGTTCAAAGGAAAGTCTCGTGTTCTGGAACCAACAGCAGCGGTGTCTGCTGAAGGAACTGGGCGAGAGAAGCCCCAGAATGACTTTCCACCATTTGAGCCACAAAAATTGTGTGTGGCCACATCCCAGCACGACCTGTTGCCTTTGACATTAGATGAACCTGGATGAAAACGAGCGAGGTCCATGGACGCACTGCGCAGCAGAGGGTATGAGCGCAGCCCCTCCTCTGTTGGAAGCGATTTACTCATGCTCTGGAGACATGGACCCATACTGCCGGGGGGTTATAGTACATTATAATGACATTATAATATTACATTCTGGCCCCAGAATGACTTTCCACCATTTGAGCCACAAAAATTGTGTGTGGCCACATCCCAGCACGACCTGTTGCCTTTGACATTAGATGAACCTGGATGAAAACGAGCGAGGTCCATGGACGCACTGCGCAGCAGAGGGTATGAGCGCAGCCCCTCCTCTGTTGGAAGCGATTTACTCATGCTCTGGAGACATGGACCCATACTGCCGGGGGGTTATAGTACATTATAATGACATTATAATATTACATTCTGCTTCTTTTTCAAAATCACTTTTGGGGTCGTCAGTGTCCGTGACATTACTCCCATTTTACACTGGAATAACGCTACCAGAACAGAAAGAAATGTTTAATATTAAGCAATTTTCAACAACAAAGCCACTTGTTTGGGCACAAGGATGATGGTTGGGGTGCCCAATTTTACACTCATTTCACACGTTAGCACTATTGTCCAGGGTGGATTATTAGGAACAAGGGGTTCCTTTGAATGGGTGATTTGTACAATACACACGTAACCTTTGCAAAGGTGATTTCTGCAGGGTTTCTGGAGGAAGTTCAGACCTTAGTATCACGGTAACACGACTTCTTCGCTGTTAATAGGTATTGCTGTCCTTTACTGTGAAGTCTAAAGCACAGGCTATGGCTCCTTAGTGATCATACCACAGAGTATTCTACACTGTCCCTGCGAGTCGGATCACTAGCACGTGTCATACCAAACACTGTTAGCAGAAAAAAAGGTTGCAGAGCCTACACACGAAATAACAATACCATATTTTTCTAAGATAACAGTGAAGTGCTAGGTAAGTAGCAAGGACAGACAATAAAAGCCATGGCAGCTGATGCTGAAGGTATGCACAGACATTAATAAAAAATGTTCACTAAGAGAAACCCAACCCTGCTTAGAAAACGTACACGGAGGATTTAAAGACAGAAAGTTTTAAATTAAAAGTTTAACTAATAAGCAAGAGCTCCATGGTCCTGCACTGCTCACACTGTACTGGATTTCAACACAGGAAAGCGACAATTGCAGTTTTAATAAAAACGTATTATAAAATTCTGTAGCAAGTAATTTGAACTCACTGCTCCGAAGGCAACAGAAAGCATGGTTTGCATTTTGGCATCTTCCATTGAACCAATGACTCCTTTCTTATAAAGCAAAGCACTGCCAGCTAACGTCCAGAACTTCATGTGTTTTACCCCAACAGACACAAACTGAGTGTCGGAATCTGGGCGGAACTCTACAACGAATATCCTCTCCAGGTGTCCTCCCCTGCTAGCAACTTTAGCCCCTGTTTTGATTAGGAAAGGATAAAAATAAAGTTAAATTCACATGCAAAATGAAGCTCTGATACGATGTTATAAAATAAAACGACCTGGTATGGATAGGCAACTGTGTCCCAGATGCTGAAAGCTAAGCAAATCCCAACATTATGTACCGTATCAAACATCTCAGTTCATGCAACCTGCAAGGTCCCTGGTTACCCCATTGCATCTGACCATTTTAGGAAAGGCAGATTTAGGTCTTCACAGCATGATCTGTCTCCTGGGTCAGGGAAATAACACCCCAGAAATTCTGTATATCATCAGTGAGTTACAAACATCTCAGGAGCTGGGACAGTTCTCCTCTCCCCTCCATCATTTCTGAAGATGATAATCCCTTTCTGGAAATGACTTCTCAAACTCTATCATCTGTGGTGTAAAACGTCAAGTTCAAGTATTTTAGGAAGAAAATACTTCCCTTAATTTAATGAAATTTTATATTAAACAACATTCTTTCCTTAACTTCTATCTATAATAGAAGTTTAAAACTTCTTTTCTTATTCGTACGTTCTAGCACTTGGCTGCCTCCTTAAACTGATTTTGTGACCTAGGGAGCCACGATGCTCAGAGTAGGAACACAGACCTGTTCCAAAGACTTGAAAGAAAAAGCACATAACCGTACACGGTTCTATTAGGCTGAAGGAACACAATTTTTCCAGAGTTACCTTCTTGCCACCTCCACACTGTGATAGTGTGTTCTGGATCCACTCCCACTGAAACCAGCAGTTTGCCAGTTGCACTGAAGTTAACGTAGTTGACCCCTTTGGTATGGAAGCAACGTAGCATAGAGATCGTCTGCTTGCTCATAGCATCCCAGATGTGAATTGTGGGAGTTGTACCTACGTGCACAAAGATGTATTAAAAGAGAATTAAGCCAGCATTTGGAAAGCTGCATTGCAAAAGAGGCATTTTTCAAGAACATTTAACCCAAACAGACACTTGGAAGTTGTGGGGTTTTGTTTTGTTTAACATTATGCAAAAAACAACAAAGAAAAAATCATAATAGCTTGCAAAACATGGGGGGAAATCATTGTATTACATGAAGTAGGACAAATTCTAAACGAACAACATAACATCAGTGAAGAACCTCATGCAAAAGAAACTGTCTGTAGATGCTTCACTTGTATCCGTGATTCACACCGATACAACGAGGTAACATGAAACTTTTACATAACTCTGCTGACTAGAATCCACAAACGAATCAGCCTTACCTGGAAATTCTGTCATATCACCTGCATTGTGAGAGCAATGGCAAATGAGGAAGCACCAAGGGAAAACAACAGGTGAAATAAGTCATGTTTCTAATGCTGGAGTGCCAGCATCAGCACCAGAAGGAAAAAAAAAAAAAAAATTTGAAAATGGATGTGGATTAAATCAACAAAATAAATAAGCGGGAATATTGTTGAACTTTTTTGGGTATATGGGTTTTTATACACAAATATCGCAACAATATTTAGTACTTTTGAGTTTTAAAAATGGTATTTAAAAGAAATGCTAAAGACATGCAGGTTTTATAAATTATTAAATTTAAAAGTGAAATGGATCTGTAGTTACACAGAATATCAACCAAAATCAGAAACACTGACTTCATGGGCTATTATGACAGACTAGACCAAGGCCCTGAAACGGTCCCTTTTCCATGTCACAGCACTCAGGATTTTGGACTGGAGCTCTGACAGCGTGTACAGAGTTTGGGGTTTACTGTACACGCAGTACAGGCAAAGACGGTTTGTCAAGGTGTTCATCTACAACCATTTCCCCTGCCCCCTGTTAAGTTACTTCAGTGTCCTTCCGGAATGATATGAATTAGGATAAGTTAATTATGCCAGTACGAAGCTGGTCTAAGTGAAAGGCAAGGGGATCCTTCTCAAGGCTTGGGACAAACGATCCTGCATTTCCCACACAACGGTTACTCCTGCCAAAGGTACCAGGGAACCTATTGGGACTCTCCCTGTAAGCACTGAACACATGAATACGAATGGTTTCACACAGGGACCCTGACACGTGTCCTAGCTCCTGTTGGGATCTCGCTCTACTTCCTTCCTTTTCCACAGAGCTTTTCCATTTCTGCATAGAAAATCACCATTATTGTCGTTTCACTGCAGAGAATTTCACTGCTAAACAGTGCCTTGGACACAGGAAGGGAAGAGGGAGCTCTGTAAATCTTATGATTACAGATTAGGAGGCAATTTAGCGCATTTTATCAAAGTGTGCTTTCTGAAATAGATTATACTGCAGTTAACTGTAAACTCCAGTGACTCACAATCAGAGATGAAATTGAAATCATAATTAAAATCCTGAAGCTTGATTACCACTTTAAAATCAAAAGTTTGAGGACAGTAACATGGACATGTCCTCATAAAATTCCTACACAGAAAAGCCCAAAATAAATCAGTGCCCCTGACAAGTTTTGAGTAAAACTTTGTTAAATGGAGAGTCACCTACCGATCTGGCTGGTAGCCACAATGTTTTTATACTTTGGGTGCTGATTCACAGTCAGGCAGAGAATGTCATCAGTGTGCTCCAGGTAGAAGCTCTGACTCCCTAGTAAAATTCAAACAGGGTTTTATTCACAACAGGATCGCAGGAAGAACGACCACTGACGCGAAGACTACTCGAGCGGCTTCTTGCCACGCTCTCCAGGGGATGCACGCGGGTAGGGCGGTAGTGGTATCAACAGCACCATCGCCAAACGCACGGTGAAAGTAGCCATTTACATATACATGTATAAAATCAGTATTTGGTAAACTAGCTACGCCCAGGGAACCAGGAATCAGCCCAAGATTTATCCTGTACGTGCACAAAAAGGCAAATGTGGCAAAGGCAGGGCCCAGGGTTCCTGGTAAATGGAAGCAGTCGGTGGGAAGCAAAGGGGAGAGCAAAGCCCTGTGAAGTCTGTGCTTTGCAATGTCCTCCCAAGGGAAAAGGCCCAAAAAGAAGAGAGGAGACCATGCTTCCCAGCTCCAGGGGACGGAGGCCACGCTAGGACTGCAGTCCCCAAAGGTCACCAGACGCGACAGCTTTTCTGCCCCTGCACCTCCTTGGCAGCAGAGCCGCTGAGCACTGACTCTGTGGTTCTCTGTGGCACCACGAGGGAATAAAATGAAGCCAAAATTCCTTCCATTTCTGGTTTTGTTTCTTGAGATAGATGAAGAACGTGGAGACGTTTGGGCTATAACTTAAGGCCAGATAAATTTTTGGTGTTTTTCCTCCTTTTCATTACCCAAAAGGCAGGGAACATTTTTACCTCTTCACAGAGCAATCTGCTCACGCTGTATCGCATCAAAATGCACCTTTCCCTCGAGCACACCTTTGTTAAAGCCACTCACAATGAAACAACGGATGTTACTGCTCCTAATGTTTCTGGGGGCACTAGTCATCTCGTAACTCGGGCTCTCTCCTTCGAGAAAGCCATTCCTGCATCTTCAGTGGAGATTTTAGCAAGACACAACTGCAGAAACGGAACAGGTCTTTATTACACGTCCCAGAAGAACCTGCTGAGAGGAACAGGGTGGCTCTACAACAGCCACCTACTTTTTTTTTCTCACTATTTATCAAGATGCAAAATGTGAGAAACTTATAGGAATGTTCAAAAGCTTTTCAATCAGAAATACTTCATTTGTACAGCATTTTCCATCTCAAAGTATTGTTTCAAGTTGAGTTACCAGTAGAAAGATTTTGAACTATGCCTGCTGCAGCCGTGTGGAAAATAATATCAGCACCATCGTTTAGGTAATGAAGGTTGTTGCGACAATCAAATCCTCTGTATCCGAAAACGTGGTCTAAAGCCAGCTCCTGGGCAAGTGAAACAAAATGGAAGAGGGAAATGAAAGAAGCAACAAGGAGATTACAGAATTTGGATCACATAAGTACAGTTCTAAAGTAATTACACAAGCTACAAGTATCTTGTAGAGGCAACAGAGTAAGACAGCAAAAATCAGTTATTCCTGTTCTGCTAATTTATTGAGGAACGACATTCTCACAGACTATCTACGAGGCTTTAATCGGTCAACAGAGGCACTGCATTTAAATTATTATTTCTTTAATAATTCAGCCAGCTGTAAATCTCCATAAAAAAAATATACAAAATATACATTTTATAT
>NW_010404887.1:1403-1658 GCF_000710305.1 Buceros rhinoceros silvestris | reverse complement strand
GGCCTCAGGGGACCAGTGGCCCATGGGCACCCGTCTGGGGGAACCAGCAGTCTGGGGGGACCAGTGGCCCATGGAGACCAGTGGCCTGAGGGGACCACCAGTGACTTAATGGGGACCAGTGGCCCGTGGGGACACATCCAGGGGACCAGCATCCTGAAGGGACCAGTGGCCCCAGGGGCACTGGTGGTCTGAGGGGACCACTGGCCCGAGGCCAGCCGTGGCACGGGGGGACTCGTGGGCCGCCCGGGACGCAGG
>NW_010404887.1:703-1326 GCF_000710305.1 Buceros rhinoceros silvestris | reverse complement strand
CAGCAGTGGCCCGTGGGGACTGGTGTCCTGCCGGGCTCAGTGGCCCGAGGAGAACACGGGGGTCCCCGGGTGCCGTGGGCCACCACGGCCACGAGCCCTTGGGGCCACCAGCCCCCGGCGGAAGGAAAAGGTGGCAGAAAGCGGCTCCAAACAGGCACTTTTATTGGGGGGGTGCAACAGGGGGGTGGAATCGGGGCTCCAGAATCCTCGTGGGGACGAAATTTAGCCACCAAAATCCTCATGGAGGGGAAATTTGGGCTTAAAAATCCTCCCGGGGGCGAAATTTGGCCACCAAAATCCTGCCCTCGCTGCTGATTTTTGACCCCGAACCCCTCGGTTTTGGGAAAAAGGAGGAAAAAAGGCAATTTTGCAGGTTTTTGGGGACCCCGCGGGGCCGAATGGTCCCGAATCTGCCGCAAAAATCCACTTTTTTTAACGACAACGGAGCCAAAATGGGCAAAAAATATTAAAAATCCCCCAAAATCGAGTAATTTGGGTAGAAACTATCCCTCATGCTACAAAAATCCGGTGGGGAACTAAAACACCCCCCCAAAATGGTATAAAAGCAGCAAAAAAGACGCTTTGGTGCTAACGAACTAATTGTTAATTAAATCCCCCCAAAA
>NW_010404887.1:0-545 GCF_000710305.1 Buceros rhinoceros silvestris | reverse complement strand
CCAAGCTGGGGTGGCACCTCAGCCCCTGCGGGGGGGCAGGGGGGTAAATTTAATTTAATTTTCATTTTTAGGGTTTTAATCCATTTCTTTAAGCTCTTCATTTTGCAGTTAATTAATAATTATGGGTGTTAATTATTAATTTTTAATATTTATGGAGTATTTGCGGGGAGGGATCAGTCAGGGACATCGAGCCCCAAAAGGACACGACAGAGCGTCTGTCTGTCCGTCCGTCGGGGGCGCTCTGCCCCCCTCATTAACCCCTCGTTAATGCCCAGCAGCACTAACGAGCTTTTCCCCCCCTAATTAACGACCTCACGGTGCTCAGCACAGATTTCCAGGGGGGAATCAACCAGAATTAAATATTTTTGGTGGGGGGAAGGGGCTGAAATTCACCCCCAGATCGAGGAGCTGCTCGTCGGGGGGCGCCGAGTGCTGCCGTCGTTACCTCCCCGCTCTAAAACCTAATTAACGCTGCTAGTTAACAGTGGTCGGGCAGCACTGGACGCCCAGAAGATGGAATTTGGCCGTAAATCACCCGTAAATCC
>NW_010404886.1:0-1843 GCF_000710305.1 Buceros rhinoceros silvestris | reverse complement strand
ACTGGAGGGGGCGATATTTTTCCTCCCCCTTTTTTTAAAGGGTCCGTGAGTGAGAGGAAAGCATAGAGAGCTGCACCTTCCCCAGCAGCAAGAAAAACAAAAGTTGCACTGAGACACAGCGAGGCTTCCAGTAGTCAAAATAATAAAACCTCTTCGTATTTATTTATGTTTTCCCGTAGTAATCACTGTGTGTATGCAGGGTGGTTAATCAGATGGTGGGAAAAAGTGCCGTGTGTGTGTGTATATATGTCAGAAGAAGCTGGCTGTTGGTTTGTATAAGAGCTCAGATGCACTCGTGTGGAAATTATAAAGGCAGGGCCAGGCAGGCGGGCGGCCAATCGCCACTGGGCTCGTCACTGCAGCCGCTTTCAGCTCAAACCTGGCTAATTAATCCCTCTTTAGGAGATAGATACGTATACACAGACACACACAGACACGCAGGCACATATAGAAAGGTAGAAGGTTACTGGCAGGAAAACCGCCCCGGTCATCTGTACGCTCGGAAATCAAGAGAAATCGCTCTCCTTTGGGTGTAACTTGAAGGGTATTGACGTTTCGAAAGGACTTGGCAAAACTGTGCCGCTCCGCACTGAATCCCTGCGTGCCTCCCCGCGGCCGAGACGCGAATGCAGGTGTATTAATGGGCATCCATCAACTAGGGAGCTGCAGGACTCGCTCCTGCAGGAGCAGAGGCATAAATTCATTAAGTCACACTTGGCGTTACATTTCGCTGTCCTTTTCTCCTGATAGTTGTCTATAACTGCAAGCGAGAAGTTGTTGGGTGGTTTTTTTTTTTTTCTCTCTCTCGTGAACCGGCCAGTGAACAAGGCAGCAGATTCGCGGCAAACTTAGTGTCCTTTGGAATAAAATATTACGCAAAAGTCTACGATTTGTATTGTCTGAACAGATCTTCTGACGGGATCTAATCGATTTTGAGGTTTAATGCAGTTCGACATTGTCTCTGCCGTGCTTTTTGTGTTTGTACCTTATGAAGGGAGAATCAATCGCTAAACGTATCTGTCAGGTCTTTTTCACGTTCCCTCCAGAAATCAAGAGATATGAACTGTAAATCTTACTGCCAATTCTTAGCTTCGTTTTTTATATTCCGTCTAGCGCTCCAGTATGTTATGAAGAGTGGATATTCAGCTGCTTTTTGAGACGCGCTAGAAGTAGCTATTAATTCCAAACCTGGACGATTTATCGTATAGCGAGCTCTGCTAGCAAGCTGCGATTAGTAAATGTGTGCACGGGAGGGATGCTAGCGGCTGCAAACGTGCTGGCAGGCTACTAATCTGACAGTTCGGGGTTTGTGTGTGTGATGTGTAATTAGGAAATTTCTTCTCCGGTACTTTAAGTGTTAGTAGCCGGGACTTTTATTTGCAAACCAGCCGGAGTGGCAAACTCTTCAGCTTTGCAGCACTTACTGAGCTTCACTTCAAGAGAAAATATACATATATTTTAAAAAGGAAAAAAAAAAACCAAACCAGCAAATCCTTTAATCGCTTGGAATCTTTATTCTACTGCCCGATTGCTAATTCTTAAAGTAACTGTCACACGCATTTCCATCGCTAAGGAGAAGCCATGCCGCAAAGAACATTTCTGGACATTTATTCAACGTAGTATTGCGACCAACTTTATTGCACATAGCGAAGATTTTCTGACTTTGGGCTTGGCTCGCTCAGTCTGACGTTTATACCGGTGCTCGCCGTACCACTTCTTAGTAGGAAGCTGATGAGGGAATCATTTTCTGCCCATTAGCAAAGGAGGACTAGGCTGTCTTGGGGCGCCTCGCTGAAAAACTGCAGGTGACAGCCTATCCCGAAGCAGCTTTTCCTCTTCTCGG
>NW_010404885.1:9925-10302 GCF_000710305.1 Buceros rhinoceros silvestris | reverse complement strand
TTGCGGGCTGCGGCTGACATCGTGCCGGGGGAAGCTCTGCTTTTTGCTCCTGCTCAGAGTTTTCCCTCTTCACCGCCTCTGACCTCCCAGTGGCTCCCCATTAGGTCCCTACCGATGATGCCAGGGTTCCCGCTGGCCGCCCGTAGCAAAGCGGTGCTCAATTCCGGCACGTCTTGGGGACTAAGCCCCGCTTTTAGTCCTGTCCTTTCTCCCAGCTGGCGTGGCGGTACCGCGGGAGTACCGCGACCGGGTCTGTGGGGAGGGCGACAGAAGGGAAGGAAGGAGCGAGGTCCCCTGAGACGTGACAATTTGGAGTTCACCGTAGGATGGTTCCCTTCAGCTGTGTACACTCGCGAGTTGCGGCAGGCCTGGGGCTT
>NW_010404885.1:7329-9785 GCF_000710305.1 Buceros rhinoceros silvestris | reverse complement strand
TGGCGGGTGGGTCCTGCGCCCTGCCGTTACAGAGACGTGTTCCACCTCTGGGCTGTGCAAGAAGCCTGAAAGTGTCTTGGGATGCTGTTTGTACCTGACAGGAAATCTCCGCATAGATAAAGAAAGTTCTTGGGCAGGAGCAGATCTGTCATTTCACTGGGCAGGAGTCTGGTTTCTTAAGTTTTTTTCACTGATGTGATCAGTGATAGTGATAGAAGTATGGATTCTGCAACTTGTGGTGCTACTTGTGAAAACGTTGTGCCTTTTTTCATTGTTGAAGACTTCAAGCACAGCTAGTAAAAAAATCAAAATCACCTAACTCATGATTTTGAGATTGATCTTTATTACTTTTTCTAGAAATACGGTATTGTTTAAGCAGAAGTTTCCAGGTCTTTTTTTTTTCTTTTTCTTTAATTTTTTTTCCTTTAGCTATCGAGCTAGACATGCGTTATAAAAACTCTTTTCGCACACTGCTTTCCCATACATTATAGTTTGGCTGTTACGCTGTATAAAGTGTGTTTCAACTTATTGAATGTTTTAGCTGCTGGCAGACAGCTTTAAATGGATTTGTATGAAAGGGTACACATCTGTCTCGCAATTCTCAAATCATCCAGAGAATGACTTTCATAAAGTTAAATTATCATTTTGTGAACAACACATCTGTTTAGGTAAGGCATTATGATAACAAAGACTGCTTTCTGTATCTCACATTCACATTGTTTTTCTAATGCATGTTATTAGAAGGATCTTAAATATTCGTTTCAGTATTGTAATGCTGTTCCTATTTCCTCTTTCTTCACTTGGCTTGCTTTATATCACTGTAAACGGGATTTTTTATTTAATACAGGAAAGGGATATTTCTCCTGTCTTTTAAGCTGAAATTAAATAAGGTATTTGTGGTTAGTAAATCCGTCAGTATTGTTTGTTTTCTTTCACTTTAACTCCATGTGAATAGGTTTATAATTTTAGTTCATTAACTAGGCCTGAAATTTGGAGGTCTGAGTTATGTGACAACACAGTGATGAAAGAGCTGTACACTAGAAGTACAACATGTATTTTTAATGGCTATTTCCTAGGCACAGAAAGGAATTACAAATCTCTCTTTAATTAGACATGGGATGTATGCAGGTTTGTGGGGGCTTTTTTAGAAATTTACTGATTGTTGTATACTTCAGTGACAGTAGCAGTGCTAATAATACCTTCAGTCTATGGAAGCTTTCATCTCAAAATATGCTTGCGTCAATGCGACTTGGAAATGAAGGGATTCCTTTAGTAAAGACAATAGTTCATCCCAATGTATTTGTCTAGCTATTAATTTAAAGGCAATAGGGATACTGTGGATAGACTTGATCTTTTGTTTTATGAACTTACTTGGATTGGGAAGAAGGTAGTGTCTAAATTATGCACTGGTGCAGTAGTCTTTTTGTTACGCCTTTTACGTTATAATAGCACAAAAAAATTGCTAAAACATTACTGAGCTTTCCAAGTGATATTTTGCCAGACACTGCGATTAATCGAGCATAATTCCCCAATGAGACTTGCCTCCCTAGCCTTTTAATTTCTGCTGCCTTTCTTGTGCTGACAGTATGGGCCATGCAGTAAGCCAGACTGGGGAGATGAAGAGCATTTGATTGGCGTGACACTCAAAAAGTAAATAATAAAAATTAAAAAATGGATCTGTTGAATCATGGACATCCTTTTTTGGTTTTTTTATGAATGTCTTCTCAAGTAGATTAGACAGAGAACATTTAAGATCGGTATCAGACTGCTCTTGTGCTGGATGGCCTACAGAAGAGAGATGAGATATAGTGGAGCAGGTCCAACTGAGCAGGAAATTGGATGAATAAAATAAAGTGGGGTGGGTGAAGAACAGTCTAAAGGATCTCAGCCTGTGATTTTTTTGATGATAACAGGCCGAAGAGCTGGTAATGGCAATGGCTACTGATTCTTCCATTCAGGCTCTTCTTTTGTACCTCTCGAGGGTGCATAGTACATGTGAAATACTCGGATTTTTAGCGATCAGCATCTCTCAGTCTGTTGTGTGTGTACATCAACCTGCTGAGTGTATTTGCTATACATCTTTATTCCTTCAAAGAAGGAAGGGGTGAGGGAAAACAGATATAGGAGAGACCCATATTTAACAAGTAACTGTTCTGAGAATCTCTTAATGGTAAGTTTCGTACTGAATAAGGCCCTGAAGGTGCGGGAGTTTTTAATACAGACTTCTATGGAAGAACTCCAGTAGTTAATGAACTTTAATTTTATTGCAGAACTGAATTTGAGTCTTGTTAGGGGAAAATATTGTTGAAAGTACGTATGAGAAGACTGGTGAGGGAAGAAGATAAGGGTGTGTCTATAAAGCATATAGCTGACCAGGAAAATTAGGGCTGAATAACTTCTTTTTTTGTTGTTTTTTTGTAAGGTCAGCGTAATGGATATGTTTCATTGTAGACTTT
>NW_010404885.1:772-7204 GCF_000710305.1 Buceros rhinoceros silvestris | reverse complement strand
TACCAGGCCAAGGTATTTAAAATTTCTCTTTGGTCCTGAAATATAACAGCACCTTCAAATACTGTTGCCTCTTGTTTTGGATTGGGTTAGACTACTTCTCATGGTGGTACAGTGACCTTGGTTATACTAAATCCAGCTGAATTCAAGGTAAATAGTGTCTTTCAAACTGTCAACCTGTCACAATCGACTTGGGGATTGATACTGGCCCAACACTATTTAATCTCTTCATAAATGATCTGGATGATGGAATCAGGTGTATCCTGATAGTAAACTGAGTGGGGAAGTGGACACCAGATGGGATAGCCACCCTGCAGGAAGATCTGGATAGGCTGGACTCTCTGGAAGAGTCTGCCGACAAGAACTTGATGAAGTTCAACAAAGAAAGTGTAAGGTCTTGCCCCTGGAAAAACATAATCCGCGAGTGCAGCACAGACTGGAATTTACTTGGCTGGAGAGCAACTCTGTGAAAAGGGACCTGGGAGTCTTGGTGGACAGCAAGCTCAATCTGAGTGAACAGTGTGCTGCTGCAGCAAAGAAGGCCAACAGGACGCTCTGTTGCATCAAGAAGGGCATCACCAATGGAGATAAAGACGACGTTTCCTACTCTACTCAGTACTTGTCAGGCCACACCTGGAATACTATATTCGGTTTTGGTCTCCGCTCTACAAAAAAAGATATGGACAGGATGGAGAGGGTCCAGAGAAGGGCCACAAAGATGATCAAAGAACTGAGAAGCTGCTGTATGAGGAAAGGCTGCGAGAACCAGGTTTGTTCAGCCTTGAGAAAAGAAGCCTTATGGGAGAACTTAACCACCATGTTCCAGTATTTAAAGGGTTGCTACAAAAAGGATGGAAATTCCCCTTTTACAAGAAGTCACATATAAAAGACAATGGGTAATGGGTACAAGTTCCTCCTTGGGAGAATCCAACTGGACAGAAGAGGAAAATTTTTCACCATGAGAACAATGAACCATTGGAATAATCTCCCCAGGGAATGTACCACTTCCCAAACATAGGACACTTTTAAGGTTCAGCTGGACAGAGTGCTGGGCCATGGTCTAGGCCATGCTTTTGCCAAGAAAGATTGGATCAGATGATCCTTGGGGTCCCTTCCAACGTGGTGGTCTGTGATTCCGTGATTTTTCATTGTTGCAAAGCCTACGCCAAGTGGATGTCATTTTATTTCCTGAAACTTTCCTTAGTTCTAGGTAGTTGAGTAGGCAACTGTTATGTTCTTTTTAGTTGTTCTTTGCTTCTTTGTTGACTGTCCTTTTTTAAGTGGGGAAAATTAGACACAAAATTTTTAAAATAGTCATGCATCATGGAAGCCTGAGATTGTCTTCCTGCTTTTGAAGAGGAAGTTGGTTAAAATAACATGCTGTAATACACAGTAAACAATTCCCATATTTATTAGTTACAGTCATCAGAAACTGAAGGAACTAAGCAAACAAAGACCTTTATTTTGTCCAGACTTTAATTTGAGAAAAGTTGCTTTAAAGAGATTATATTGGGAATAAAACCCAAGTTTGTCACTTCTTGGACCAAAAGAATAAAACATTTATTTAAAAAAAAATATAGGGGATTTAAGAACAAAAGTACAATAAAATGGGTCCTAATAGCATGTCCTATAATAGCAAAGTAAGGCTTAATGTAGCAAAACTCCCAAGTTCCTAGGAAAAAAAGATCTGTGTTCAGGAATTTTCTCCTCTTAATTGGGTGGACAATTCTTGAGCCATTGAGGCTCATTTAATAAACTCTGGAATGCTAGAAGAATGAGGGGACAGGCGCAACTAATGATGCGTTTTATTTAGGAAACCTGCACAGGATGGTTGGAGGAACTGTGGCACTTAGTCTGAGAGTGATAATTAGAAGAATGCTAGGCTGAAAGGCCTGAAAAATTCATTGTACAAAGAAAGGTGCCACAGTTAACGTGAGCCAAGACTTTTAATAACAACTGAGCCCAAAATATGCTCAGGTTGGAATTTGCCCATAAGGAAGCCTTTTACATTTTCTAAAAAGGCAAGCTAATTACTAAACCTGAGCACTGATGTTTTGAAGCATCTCGTGACTGCCTAGTTGGATCTAGCAGACTTTTTCTATTGTATGTGGTCAGTTTCTTTTTCTAAATAATCAGAATATGTAGTTAAGATTTGCAGGTGGCTTGTGTAGAGGAGTAGATGTGGAAGAAAATGATCAAGAGTGCTTATTAAATGTGATTTATGTGAACTTTTTAATTGCCAAATGTTTGCTCATTGTCCTGAAAGTGGAGTGTAAAGGAACTGAAGGCGTCTTGTTGATAACCAACTGACCGTGGGCTTTCATTCTACCAAAATAATTAAAAGCTTAATCCATTGATGTGCAGTGGCTATCAGATGGAATCTAGAGAAATGCTAGGCATTTCTGTGTGGCATTAGGTATGATGTCCTCTGCTGTTGTCAACACCTCAAAGTGTGATGACAGATTTCAAGTGGTCTTGAAAACCTGCCTTGTGGTTGGTTTGTTATTTTTTCAAAGCTGCCTGGCATTCAAAAGAAAAATCAGCCTAATTTGTTTTTATCAGGGATGCTGTCAAGTGATTAGATACCATCTAAAAATACATTTCTAACTAATTTATTTTTTGTTCGTTTTGCTCCTCAATATAGCAAACAGACCTGACAGTGTAAACAGTTAGGTTGGAATTAGTATATATTTTAACACTAAAAAGAATTTTCCCAACAGATTGTGGAACAGTATAGTGTATTCTTGGGTCCTACCAGTCTTTACATGAAGTTTATAGATACTGAAGAGCTGTCTAGTTCAGTCAGAAGTCTAGATGACTTAGGACTCAAGATGGGATTCTGTGATGCGTGCTGTGCACCATTTCATGTTATTGGTTGAAGATCATTCCAGATTGTCCTCAGTCAAACTTGGGTAGCTCTGCCTCACAACTGGAGAAACAAGGGATTGTGCTGCTGGATCACATGAAGCAGATGTTCATCTTAGGTGGGACCTTGAAAGCGATTGAAACTTGGAAGGTGTCAGTCTTCCTGCCAGTTACATGTGCTTAACTGAACGGTAAGGAACTGACAACAGAAAGCTAAAAAGCTTGTTTGGGATCATTGATCGGGGACAGTCTTACAAGAATGTTTTGTTGGTAGTTTAGCATATCTACCTCACTTTCCTGTCTGCTTCATGTAATATGCTCTGGCCGTTCTGTGTATGAATACTCCACTTAGATGAGTAGTTCCGTGTAGAACTGTATTACCTTAGTTCCGTCTGACAAAGTTGTCATCATGAGGTGAAGCCACAAGGGGTTCCTAGTAAGAGAGAAGGTAACAAGTGAGTAAGAGCAACTGATTGTAAGTTAACTACATTGTAGTATGTGGGGATTAATTACAGTGGTGACTTCCTCTATGCCTTTGGGTTTGTGGTGTTAAAGGCAAATGAACCCCTTTTGATACGGACAGAAAACAGTACTAGTTTAGTATTAAGCGATGCCACATAACTTTTACAAATGGTACGTTTGCAAATTTTTTGCCAAGCAAAGTATTATCATAAATTGTGTGCTAACTGTAAGTATTTTAATGTCTTGGTAAGCTTATGTTCTTTGATTTGTACCCTTTAGGAGGACAAGTGTACTGATGGCTTTGTGTTTACAGGGTTTGCACAAAAAAGAACAAAGTAGCTCTTCTCCAGAAAAGACCTAGCCGACTTGCTACATCAAACGGAAATATAATTTGATTGCATATAAATACTTAAATATTATAGCGTCTTTTTCATGATACTTCTCTCTGCCCTGCACTAGAGACCTTTTAAAATTTTTGTTAGTGTTTTTGAGATGGCTTTTTTTTCCATTTCTCAAGAGATGTTGAATGTTAAAAAAAAAAAATTAATATTTAACTTCAAGTCATTTTTCTCCTTTCTGCCCCAAATACGTACACCCTTGTTGTGTGAAAGTATGTAGGCAGTAGCTCTGGAATAGGTTGTTGCTGTGTGGTGGGAGACCGTTCTCGTTCGTTAAAGCAGTTCATACATTCAGAATTGTCCTTGCTTCTTATAGTTCAGCTGTACTCATTTTTCAAAGCAATAACCTAATTGCTTCTACTAATTAAAGCCTGTTAGCAAAGCAGTACAGTATTTAGGTCAGCTTTTCTTCACTGTCCTTTTGTGCTTGTGCCTCCTGTTCCTGGCATTTCCCAATTGCTGCAGGTCCTCTTTTCAGACTTGCAGAGTGTCAGCCTTCGTTGCGATGCTTGATGATCTACTGCTGTCCTGTCGGCTTTAAACCGCCTGACCCATTTTCTATATTGTCATCATCCTGTACGACCAGTAAAGACAAAAGGCAGGCAAAATCCAAATAGCTTCTGTCAGAGATGTACATAGCTCGACTGGTCGGGGGTGGAGTGGGCAGTCTGAATTATCCCTTTGTTGGAGTGGTCTGTAGTGTAGTGTCTAGTTTGCAAGCATGGTGAAGGTGCAGAGAGCATTACCATCAAGGAGAAGAGAAGGTTAGCCCCAAGAAACTTTCTTCAGGTCCTCAAATAACTTGCTGCTGTTTCCAGATGTGTGTGAATGTTTGTCGTGGAACTCTGGATTAGAGTGGATTCTCTTATGTAGGAGAGGGGAAGGATAAGCTATGGGGTATGTAAAATGAAGCGCGTGTGCTCTCCTGCAGTTAATTTTTTTTTTTTTCAGTGTTAGAACTTCTGCATTGATATTTCCAAGACGCAGTGTTCTTGTGCAAATATGATTTTTATAGACAAAACGTTCTTAATGGGATAAGTGAGTCACGCAACTTGTGCCTTTGGTGCATATACACTTTTAAACTATTTCCCATGTAGCATGGAATTTGTTTGTGTATCAGAACAACTATTTATTTATTTAGATATTTAAAATCTATTCCATTCCACTTTTGAAGTGAGCCTGATTCTCAGCTTGGCCATCACTTTTGCAGTTATGACTTCTCTTCCATCTCCCATGGCTGACTGCACCACTCCTCATGTAAAAATTCCCCCTGGGATTTCATTTGAACATGTGAAATGGTATTTGCTATTACCAACTAACCTGATACTTGTTTATGAGGGTATTTTTCATTTTCCTAGAGGGGAAGATCTTGAAACTCTGTAAAGAAGTTGAAGCTCGGATTAGAGTTCCTGCAAGGAGGAGGAGGCTATTTTTAAAGAGAACAAACTAGAAGCACAGAGGTCTCTTTCTCACGTTACCTTCATTATCAGTATTTGGTTTTTCTAACAAGGTTAGACTGTTCCCTGTGAACAGTTTTCTTGAGTTTGAAAATCAGTTAGCACAGTGTCTGAGTAACAGCTGTAGAAGAAATTTATTTAAACAAATGTTTTCATGTTGTCTTTTCTTCTATTAGGAAGTTCTTTCTGGAGTGGTGGTCATAACAAGTAAGGACACAGTCCAGCACCAAGGAATCTCATTAACAATGGAAGGATCAGTGAATTTGCAGCTTAGTGCCAAAAGTGTCGGTGTGTTCGAAGCTTTCTATAACTCTGTCAAGGTAAGAGCTGTGCAGGTTACTATTTTTAGCACAAAACCTCTGTCTCTTCTCAAGTTAAATCTTTCCTAAATGACTCTCAGGTAGTTATAGCACTTCATGGTATGTAAATGATAGAAAGCAGAGAAATTCTCAGCATTATCTAGTGGTAGATGGTTGCATTTTAGGGGAGGAACTTGCACTGATTGGAGAGTTTTCTTTAGGGCTGCAATACAGTAACATAAATAGTACAGTTACTGGACAGTGCATTGAAGGGCCATGATTTAAAGAGAAATAATAAATGGTGTGAAATTTTTTTTTAAGTGACTGGGTTTAGTGGGACTTTTGTGCCAGATCAGTTGCTATCACAGTAGTTTCTGTGGAAGCCATTGAGGCTGTGTGTTACTGGGCATGATACAGGACCTGCATAAATTCTTCTATGGAGTATGAGGCTGTGCACAGACTGTTTGACTGCAGAGCTCCTGGAAGGCATTGTGCTGCGCTCCAGATTTGGAAGTGTGGGGTTTGGAATCTATTAGGGCAAGATATCTCAGTCTCCACGTGAACGTGGCTGTACTGACTGAACCAAGGCTGCCTCTGTCTGGAGGCAGTATAGCTACACTTGCGAAAGTTTGCTGGACTTAGAATAGTCTTGGTGCAGGGCTCTTTAAGGTCTTAATTTGTATCACAGTTAATTTGTTTACTGTACAAATAAACTGCCCATGAATGGCTGAAAAACAGAAAAAACATTAGAAGCAAGAGATTTCATTATTCCTGTGTAGTAGAGGGAAAATAATAGTAAAACTCCAGAGAGAAAAGAAGTGTAAGCAGGATTCCCCGGTCAAATCATAGTTAACCATTGTTCTGGTGAGAGACTAGCCCAAAGTATAGATCTTTAAGGTGGAGAAGATAGGAGGGAGTGACTGACTGGTCAGCTGCACACATACTTGTTGATTC
>NW_010404885.1:0-655 GCF_000710305.1 Buceros rhinoceros silvestris | reverse complement strand
AAATTAGAAAATATAATTCCACTTTCCACTGCACCTGAAACTCTGCTGTTTAACTCTCTAAATATGTTGGGTCATTAGTATGACAGCCACCGTAAAATAGACCACAAATTGAGTTCTTGAGGAAAGCATTCTTAATATTTCTTTTCGTTGTAAGACTGCAGAGCTAGGAAGAAATACCTGAGTTTTTGGAAATTCAGGGAGTCTGCTAGAGTTTGGTAGATGTTGCTGGTTCTTGAAATCTTGGGGCTGTCACTGTGCTTCAACCTAAACCTCTTTATCTTTGCAGCCTATTCAGATTATTAACAGCACTATTGAAATGGTAAAACCAGGGAAACTTCCCAGTGGCAAGACAGAAATTCCATTTGAATTTCCATTACATATGAAGGGGAACAAAGTCCTGTATGAGACATATCATGGTGTCTTTGTTAATATTCAGGTAAGGCAGTCGTATCTGTAAAGAATAGATGAACTTTTTTATCTGCAGAATGTGTTCTAAAGCATCTCTTATTCCATGGAAGCAGAGGGTGAAGTTTTGTGATAAGGTTTTCTTTTCACAGAGCAATATGTTTTCTTAATTTGAAAAATGAGCAGAAAGTTAGAGATCCTTTGATCTCTATAATAAAAGCTTTCCTTTATTATAATATATATAAATATT
>NW_010404884.1:338-657 GCF_000710305.1 Buceros rhinoceros silvestris | reverse complement strand
CTGCTAACTGTACGAACCCTCGATAAGTCGGTGGGACCAGGGCGGGGCCCCCTCCCCGGCCAATATAAGGAAGTAGAGCCCAGGGCAAGGCCACCCAGCCTTCACAAGGTTCCAACCACCAGTTCCTTCCCTCCCAGCTACGTCCGGTTAGCAATAGCTGCAGTGAGTTTCCCTGGAAGCTGTCCCGTACGACAGATGTTTGACACGTACTATGCGATTCATCTCTCGCATCCCCGTTCCTCCTTTGGGTTCATGATAACTGGCACAATCCCGAAGCCGTGCTGAAAAGAATCACTACCCCGGCAGAAGGACAGGGCTT
>NW_010404884.1:0-246 GCF_000710305.1 Buceros rhinoceros silvestris | reverse complement strand
TAACTGGCACAATCCCGAAGCTGTGCTGAAAAGAATCACTACCCCGGCAGAAGGACAGGGATTGTGATCTGGGAAGGGAAAGACTTCAGTGTGTGCAATTTTGGCAGTGGCCCTGAGCGTCACCCGGAAAGAGAGACACCTCAATAAACAAGTGGCACAAGGAACTGTGGGGTCCCTACAAGACCTAGGAAAGGTCTTGGACTAAACTCACACCCCCGCCCTGGTCCCTCCGACTTATCGAGGGTT
>NW_010404883.1:1371-1640 GCF_000710305.1 Buceros rhinoceros silvestris | reverse complement strand
CAGGCTGGGCTGGGTGCGGTTTTTGGTACCTGGAGGTGGGACCCACCAGGAGACAGAGGCTGCTCTCTGCACAAACCCCCTGTTTTGCCAGTCCATGGCTCTCCACACGCAGACGGGGGTGGGTGGGCACAGGCAGCCCTGGAGGGGAGCCCCGTGGAGGTGTCGTGGTCCTGCCCTGGGGCTCTCACAGGTGGGGGAGTGCCAGGGTTTGGTGTCACCTCCCCAGCTGAGCCCCCACCGGCTTCTTACCCCCGGCTGCCGCAGGCCGA
>NW_010404883.1:0-1212 GCF_000710305.1 Buceros rhinoceros silvestris | reverse complement strand
TGTACCGCCCGGGGACATGGAGCCAGGCCAGCAGCCCCAGAGGGGCCCTTGAAGGTGCCCTAGAGAGGTACGGGGGAAGGTGCGCGCAGGGGCCCTGGCACGGGCCGGGACCCCCTGCCCGCTGTGGGGTTCCCCAGTGCCCAAGTGATGGGTTGGTAACTCCGCTGCCTGTTTCCCCTGTCCAGAGGGAAGTCCCTCAAACCTTCCGCCGAGCTGGAGGAGCCCAAGCCCAGCAGAAAGCAGGTAACTGTTACCCAGGGCGGCGAGTGCCCCGGGGCCCTCCCTGCTGGGCTGTGTTGGATGACGGTCCGTGGGGGGATGCTGAGGAGCAGCAGCATCCTCTGGAAGGGTGTGTGTGGGTGTGTGTGGGTGCTGAGTCTTTCCCAGGGCTCAAGCACTCTCAGGTGACCCTGTAAGCCCTGGTCCTCCCGCTCCGGTGAGCTGGGCTCCGAGGGGTGTTTTGCAGCAGGAAGCCAAGGCATGAGGCAGTGCCCTGCCTGGTGACCCAGCGGAACATGTGACAGACAAGGAGCATTGCTCTCCGTGGGTTTGTCCTCTCCTCGGTTCCTGCATTGGGGTGAGATGTCAGAGGGAAGGTGGACCCAGGCTGGAGTCTGAACCGGGATCGTTCTCCCCTCCAGCCCAGCCCCTGCCTCCACTCGGTGATGGCCAGAGCAAAGGCAGACCCCAAGTTTGGGGACATCTTCTGCTTTGACACCCCTGTGCTGATGTGGGACCAGCACTTCACCCCAGAGACCTGGGACAGGCTGAAGACTCGACATGTCCCCTATGGCTGGCAAGGCTTGTCCCGTGAAGGTACGGACCTGACCGGGATGGCGGGGGGCAACAGGAGGGTGTGGGGCAGCTCGGGGAGCCCAGCAGAAGGGAGCGAGGACACGGGGCAGTCAGAGAAGCTCTGCAGTGGAACCAGGGACCTCGATCTCTTCCCGTCACCCTCCTGGGGCACGAGGTGGAAGGGACGGCTTTGCACATGCCGCTTGCCACATCTTGTGACATTTCCCTGCATAAAAGCCCCAGTGTGTGCACGATTATGAACTGGGGCCGGAGGAGCTCGGACAACCCGCTCCATTGTTGGGAGCGGTGATTGTTTCCCCTCCTACCCAAACCCACTCTCTGCTCTCCCCAACAGCTGCTGGCTTCAGTCCCTGGGATGGGAAGCGCTGGGGGTGGGGGGGGGGAGTGAACCGGCAC
>NW_010404882.1:11749-12085 GCF_000710305.1 Buceros rhinoceros silvestris | reverse complement strand
GAAGGCGAAGATCGCGCGGGGCGTGAGGGGGAGGCCGGTCCGGGCGGCGTTTCCCTCGGGTGGCAGAGGTCGGTGCTGCCGGCCGCACGGCCGAGCGTGTAAACGCGCTCCAGCCAAAAAAAGGTTCAGGTGCCCACGCTTCCTCTTCCCTATCCTCCGGCTGCGCCTCTCGCTTCGCCCTTAACTTCTCACTTCCACCATCTCCCCCCGGCTTTTTACTTTTTCTAGCTCTAACACTTTTTCTGTCCCGGTCTTGTCCCTTGCTGCCTCCTTTCTTTTTCGCTCTTTTTTGTCAGCCGTGTCCTGCCGGTCGGAGCCACCGAGGGCGACCTATGT